>NW_007729910.1:108611-109727 GCF_000696425.1 Galeopterus variegatus
GAGTTTCTAGTTTAAAATGACAGAACATTTTTCTTCCCTCTGCTCCTTCAACTCTCACTATAACAAAAAATAACTAAAGATAAATGAAAACATTTGATCATAAAGGAAACAAGAAACAAATTTTTAAGATCTCTTACCAAATATTGTTAAATGACGATGAAAATGAGAGATCAGGGACAGTGTATAGATTTCCCCCAAATTAAGATGGCATACAAAATGATCATAATAAATTAGATTAATTATAAGATGAGATCTAGGGTTGTCTAGAAAGATGAAAAAATTTCCCAGATGAGATCTAGTTTGATATCTCAGAATGGCGGGGAAGATAGAAATGACATCCAAAAAAAAAAAGTGTTCAAAAAAATCAACATCAATATAGAGGCAGCAGATTTCATCAGATTTCATATTCTTCATGATTATCAACCCACTTATGCCCAATTTGACCACACATGTCTTTCCATTAGCACCTATTAACATTCCAAGATGAACAGTCTCATGCAAGAGGGTCACAGGTACACACCTAGCAACATACAAGTCCCAATATAGCATAGAATGCATTAGAGGAAAATCTACAAGCAGTGAAATAGTAGGTAGAGCGCAGTTCCCCACACTCACATTTTTCTCTAACTTGAGATGGGAATAGATATTCTAAATGCATCATAGTCAACATCCTAGAAGAGAGGCTCTGACTGGACTAGAATGCTGGCATGCAACTAAGCTCTCTGAAAGTGAGCATGTACCTTACACCATGTTGTGTTTTTATGGGTTAGCCTAAGACGGGGACTACAGAACACCTCATCTCTCTAGGTCAGAGTTGGACAAACTTATTATGTAAAGGGTCAGATAGCATGTATTCTATATAGAGATAGCCTCCATGGACCATATGGTCTCTGTTGCAACTACTCAACCCTGCTGTGGTAGAACAAAACCAGCCATAGACAGTACATAACTATACAGGCATGGCTGTGTTTCAATAAAACTTCATTTATAAATACTGGACTCTGAATTTCATATAACTTTAATGTTTCATAAATTATTCTTCTTCGAATTTTTTTCAACCATACAAAGACGTAAAAATTATTCTTAGCTCACATGCCATACGAAAACAGGCAGCAA
>NW_007729910.1:110162-112679 GCF_000696425.1 Galeopterus variegatus
CAACCATACAAAGACGTAAAAATTATTCTTAGCTCACATGCCATACGAAAACAGGCAGCAAGCTGGATTTGGCCCATTGGCTGTACCATTTGCTGATTCCTACACATCAACCATACAAAGACGTAAAAATTATTCTTAGCTCACATGCCATACGAAAACAGGCAGCAAACTGGATTTGGCCCATTGGCTGTACCATTTTCTGATTCCTACACGAGGTGATAAGAAATATACCAAGTTATCTCTCAATCCTGGAACTTCACTGGGGAATATGCATACTAAAGTCCAAGATATATGAACCAAGAACCCTGGAAACAGCCCTACATGCCAGAAATGCTGACCTGAACTAAAGGCCTTAGCTCTCTGTGGACCAGTTCAGGCCACTAATCTAGCTCTCAGAAAAGATACCAAAAGGAGAAGGAAATGAGTCTCCGTGGCCATCCAGATCTGCCTCTCTTGAAGGAATAATCACAAAAGCTCTAACATAAAAGCTATTCATTAAAACATACTTGTTATATAAGATTAAAAGCATTTAAAAAGGCAGTGAAGAAGAGATATTACTAAAAGTAATTATTTAAAGAAACACAGATAAAGTCAGAAAAATAGAAAGACATTATAGATGGTATAATTACTTTAAATTTTAAAAATGGAAAAAGAGTTATAAGTGTTCAAAGAAAAGAACGTAATGGGCAAAAATGGTTGAAAAGTGAGCTTATAGACATCAGGAAAGAAATGCAAGTGAACAATAAAAATATGATGGTTTTGAAAGTCACATTAAAAATAGCACCTAACAATAATCACTGAAAACAACATCAAAAGTGCAATGGCAGGCTGAAGTAAATTACAGAACTAAATAGTAATAAACAAAACATGAACATGACTATGGAGAAATTGTGCATACAGCAAAGGATATTGAACTATGTATAATTTGTGTTCCTAAGAACAAAACAACTACTACAAATTCAAGGACTACACAATTAGTAAACTTTGCTAAAATATGGCAGGCTGAAATCTACAGACAGAGTCTCATGGTGTTTCTAGAAAATGGATCCAGTGTAATTGATATAAATACATGCCTTCTGGTAAATACCCTTGTCTTTAGGAATAAAGAAAGACTATTATGAGCATTCATGAATGAATCAAAAAGCAAGTCATATACAAAGGAGAATATCAAGTGGCCTTTAGAATTCTCCAAAGAAATATTGTAGAAATATACAGAAATAGTGTAGAAATATCTACAAATTTCTAAGGAAAGTAAGTATTAGCTCAAATTCACATCTAATCAAGTTGTCCTTTATATTTAAGGTAAAAAGCAAAACTTCTCCCTTCTGTATGATGAAAATTAGCCAAACAAGAATGACACAAAATAAAGAACTTAGGAAAATAGAAACTAGAAAACCACAGTAAGAGTTGAATCCATTCATGCTAATACTGAAGATTAAAGGACTAGAATAATATATAATGTAATGTGAATATTATACCTTTGAAAATGTTAAAATGACAGTGTAATTAAAAATTGAGGCTAGAAGAGCAAATGTGGGAGGAAGTATGAGTGATATTTTCCTCATATTTCTTAGCAGAGAGTCAAATATTTTTCAAAATTGAAATACATAGTTAAAAATAACTCTTTTTAGATACTCAAGTGCTCAAAATTTTACCTCCCATGTACGATGTCTCAGTATTTTTGGATGTGCTCCATGAAAAGGAAGACATAAAAAAGGAAATTGTAAGATCAGAAACAGGAGACATGCAATGGATAATTGTCATATACAATCACTGAATCCTTCAAATTCCAACAATAGGATAAGTTCCCATATTATGAATGCATCCTACCTTCCTGGAGGTGGAATACGGATGCTTCTCTAGTCACCTTGCAGGCACATGCTTCAGGATCTACTAAACACACACTTTCTTGTGAGTCTTCAATTCCAAAGTAAGAAAGGTAACAAACACAGCTGGGTTCAGTTGTGTTGTTGCTGTTTATTTGTTTGCTTTGTGTTTTTTAGAATGATGGCCAGAGATATGTCCAGATTTTAGTAATACTTGTTATGAAGTAATGTTTCTGGCACCTCAGCTGTGAATGGCAGCAGTGGCGGTAGTCACTTCTTAATCAGATTGAATCTTTGACATGGCTCTGCAGTTTTCATTGGATGTTAGCCATGAGCCTGGCCCTCCAGCTCTCCAAACTATCTTGCAATATCTTTCTGTATACAGCACTGCAGTGGATTGAGTTTTGTCCCCCCAAAGTTTAATGTGCTGGAGGCTTGGTCCCCTCTGTGACAGTGTTAAGAGGATGGGAAATGGGCCTTGAAGACCATATAGGACCACATAGACTTGTAGTAGCATGCCTAGTGAATGGATTAATAATGGTGTTCATGGGTGAGGTTCTGAGAGTTTTAAAGGGAGAGCATGTGAGAATCTCTTTCTCTGTGCTCCACCATTTTCTGCCATGTGAAACCCTGCATTGCTGTAAAGCCACCACCAAAGAAGACACTCACCAGATGTGTTCCCTGGACTTTG
>NW_007729910.1:113021-155094 GCF_000696425.1 Galeopterus variegatus
TGCATTGCTGTAAAGCCACCACCAAAGAAGACACTCACCAGATGTGTTCCCTGGACTTTGGGCTTCCCAGCCTCTGAAACTGTAAGCAATAAATTTATTTTCTTTACAAATTACCCAGTTCCAAGTATTTTGTTATAAGCAACAGAAACCGACTAATCCATGCACATTTTCCTTTGAAGAAGTATGTCTTCCATACATATGTGTGTGTGTGGCGCCCACACAGTCACATCCACAAGCTTCAGTAATTTGTAAGTGTTGGCCAAATTTTCTTTTCTTTACAGCTGAGTAAAATTAAACTTAATTTAAGTTTAAAATGCTAGGTATGATACTATTTTATTGTCTAACTTATTTCTATCCTTTAGGCTGTTTGTACATGAATAAAGGGAAACTAGGTTGATGTCTATAAAACCTAATTGTTGTGTGATGGGTGGTGATATTTGTAGTAAGTTTGTATCCTCTTTTCTTTAACTTTTCATTTTTCTTCACTTTTTTTTTTGGCTTTTTAAACATATGAGGGTTTTTATAAGGACCATAAAATAATTACACAAAATACCCGTGTCCATGAATAGTTTCATTCAAAATATTTATTGCACATTTAAGAAATATTTTCCCCTGTGTGGGCAATTCATCATTTGTGAGTGTAACATTTGTGTGTGTAAAAGTGTGTCTGTGTGTGTGTTACTTAAGGATCATTGGAAATGGTCTGTCTACTATCTGAACTATTTTTTTTTCTATTCCTTATTATGTACTCATACCTCATTTATGTACCTGAATGTAAACTGAAAAACATAGAGGTCATAATTTCATATGACTATTTCTCATCAAAACAAAAATTAAAACTTATGTACACATTTGTATTTTTATGTGACATATGTGGCATTTCAGAAAGTAAGACAATTTTCACTCATTGTTCTAATGTGCCAAAGCTTTCTTCTTCAGAAAGAAACCAGAAAAAAGAGTGAAAACACACACATTTCTTTTCTTTTCATATCCAAAAAGTCATGAATATCTACAGACGCTTCTCTCCCATAGTAGTATGCAATGCTAAGTGTTCCAAACCCAAAAACAACCTGAAGGAGAAATTGCAGTCTACATAATTATGTAAATAGATTTTTAAGAAAAAGTAAAAAGCAGAAATGACAATATGCTAATATAGCAGCAGCATTGAATATGATGAGGATTATTAAAAATGAAGTGTTTGTTCATGCCCAGCGCCTTTTCTTACTTAATATTTTTTGTGGCACATGTACCTCCAAAGGAAATATTCAAGAAAGAGAAGCCCCAAATCATAATTACCATAATTATACTTTTTTATCTTAAAATCCTTTACACACCCCTAGAATAAATATTATATGTAGTATATAGTATCATAATTAAAGTACATGTTCAAAGAAATGATGCTTTGATTGCTATTTGCTACATATTCTATCTAATGAGCCAGAACTACACAATATATATGTGCATTGTGTCTATTTATTATTATTATTAGCACGGTGGCTTTGACAAGCCTTAGTTAAAAATCTGCACAAAATGACTCTATCCCATTGTGTAGAATACACCACAGAAATATATAACAAAAATTAATATTGGAAAAGTGAATAAATTACTTGCCACAGAAATATTTTAAAAGAATGCTTTCAGCTGGAGATAAGCCTCGTAATAGGACTTCAGAGATTAGCGATAGCTGCAAACTCCTTGCTCAGTCATGTAAATGTATTGTTTAATTATGGATCAAGTTCAATCTTTAGCTCCTTGACCACTGTGGATTATTCTTTCCATTTTCTTCCATGAGATCATGCTGAGCTGGGGTGATACATAGATCAAAACTTGATATTATTCACCCACTTATATTCTATAGAAAGCATCAAAAATGGGGAAGAGATGAGGAGGAAAAGGCCTTTGGAACTCTTTGAATTTGAGTAAAAAGAAATTCAGTTGTTATTATTCTAAAACAAAATACAACTCACTTTCAGCAAAAGATTTAAGAACAAGAGATAGTATTCTTTTGTGGGATTAGGTCCATGAAGAAAATGTGACCAATATATAAAAATGAAATTGTCCTCTTGCTGCTAACATTCATAGTTCAAAAAAACAGATGAAGATGGTATTTCTGTGATGATAACTGACGGGCAAATCATCTGCCACTTCTCTGCACAAGAGAGCAGTAGTGGAAAGGAGAATTAGAAAATGACAGCTAACATAATGACCAGCTTCTTCTTGGACAAAGGAAAAACATTTTATTTCAAAAGTCCAAAATTTCTGATTTTACCTTATAGTAAATAAAAGTATTTTACCATTTTTTTTTCAGAAGGAGGCAATCTTATGTGCATGAAGAATTTTTTTTAAAAAGTGAGAAAATGTGCTAGTTCTCCTTTCCCCACTAACTTGATATGGTGTGTTTTGTGGCCAATTCCTGGGGATTCTATTCCACACCCACAAAATGAAGTAGCTAGCTAAGGTATTGTGGAGATCAAAGATGTCATGATTCTAAGATTGTCTGAACCTGTCTGCAATTCTTTTCTCATTCTTTCTTAACATCTCTCCAATAGGCTTTTGTTCTCCCCACTTTATTGAATTTGCTCTTGTTAAGACGCCGTAACTTCCACATTGCTAATGATCCATTCTCAGTCCTCTTCCTACCTGACTTTACTGTCTTACACCTGTATACCTGTACATTCTGTTCTCTCTACAGCAGCCAAGATGATCTGTTTCTCTATCTCTATCTCCCTCTCTTTCTTCTTCTTCCCTTTTTTCCTGTCCTTCATCTTTAACATGTTTTGTTTAACAAAGCTTTCTAATCATTTATTATGTCAAAGTTTAAAAATACACAAAATAAGTAGAATAGTAGAATGAATTATTATGAATACACATCACCCAGTTTCCTCCACAATCATCATTTGCCATTCTCAATTATTTTTAGTTCCTCATGCTACCACACCAATTATTATTTTATAATACTTTTTGAAGTAAAACTTATATACTTTGAAATGCACAAATATTAGCTGCACAACTTTGAAAAATAGGTAGACCTGTGTAATATCACTCCTCCATCATCATTTAGAACATTATGTCTCTCTGTAAAGATCCCATGTGTTCTTCTCTAGTCAATCCTCAGCTCCCAAGACTACCACTCACCTGATTTTTTAAACAATGAAATAGTTTTCCCTCTTCTAGAATTACATAAAAAAGAAATTATACAGTATGCACTCAGTGTGTCAAGCTTCTTTCACTCACCACAATATCTGTGAGATTCCACATTGTGCTTATCAGTAGTTTTTTTTCTTTTTATTGGTGAGANATTTTATAATACTTTTTGAAGTAAAACTTATATACTTTGAAATGCACAAATATTAGCTGCACAACTTTGAAAAATAGGTAGACCTGTGTAATATCACTCCTGCATCATCATTTAGAACATTATGTCTCTCTGTAAAGATCCCATGTGTTCTTCTCTAGTCAATCCTCAGCTCCCAAGACTACCACTCACCTGATTTTTTAAACAATGAAATAGTTTTCCCTCTTCTAGAATTACATAAAAAAGAAATTATACAGTATGCACTCAGTGTGTCAAGCTTCTTTCACTCATCACAATATCTGTGAGATTCATCCACATTGTGCTTATCAGTAGTTTTTTTCTTTTTATTGGTAAGGAGTGGTTCATTATGTTAATTTATCACATTTTTCTATTATGGATGTTTGGGTTGCTTTCATTTTTTGGCTTTAATGAATGAAGCTATTAGGAACATTTTTGTACTAGTCTTTCTGTTTCCATTTCCCCTGGTTATATACTTAGGAGTATAAACAATTGGTTAAAAAAAAAATAGGTGTATGTTTGACTTTAAAATAAACTGTCAAAACTTTTCTCCAAGGGATTGTAACATTTTATGTTCCCAACAACAATGCATGAAAATTTCATATCACCGATGTTTGGTGTTGTCAGTTGGGTCTTATTTATTGAATATCATTTACATACAATAAAATTCATCCTATGAGGTTGACAAATGCAAAGCATTATGTAACCACCACCACAACTGAGATACAGAATATTTCCATCACTCAATGTGCCAGCCCCTTTGTAACAAACCCTGTTTGACCCTCAGACTCTGGCAACCACTGATAAGTTTCCAGTCCCTGTATTTTTGTCTTTTCCAGAATTTCATGTAAGTGGAATCATAGTATGTAGCCTTTTGTATCTGGCTTCTTTCATTTAGCAAACTGCAGTTGTGATTCATCCATGTCATTGCATATATCAGTATTATGTTTCTTATTTTTTCTGAGCAGTTGTCCATGTAATAGTTATCCATTCACCTGTTGAAGGACATTTGTGTTGATTTTACCAATTATGAATAAAGCCATTATAAACATGTGCATACAGGACTTTATGTGAACATAAGTTTTTATTTCTCTTGGATAAATGCCTAGGACTTGATTATAGGTTGTGTGGAAAGCATATGTTTAACTATATGAGAAACTGCCAAACTGTTTTCCAAAATGACAGTACCATTTTGCATTCCCAACAACAATGTGCAAGGGTCCCAGTTGCTCTGCAATTACATCACCACTGGGCATGGTTTAATTACTTTTTTAGAAAAATTTAGTTCTTTTAATAGGTATGTAGTAGTATTTCATTATGCTTTCAATATCATTTCTCTAATAACTAATGGTGAATATCTTTTCACATTTTAATTGCTATCTGCATGTCTTCTATGGTGAAATATCTGTTCACATACTTTACCCAGTTTTTATATATTCTGGATACAAATCTTTTATCAAATATATGCCTTAAAATATTTTAACCTGGTCTCTGGTTTGTCTTTTCAGTATCTTAACAGTGTCTTTTGTAAAGTAGAAGTTTTTAATTCTGTTGAAGTTCAATTAATCAGTTTTTCCTTTTATAGATTGAGTTATTAGTTTTTGTTCTTTGTTTTGTTTTATTTTTATCATATCTAAGAAATATTTGTCTAACTAAAGACATTAAAATTTTCTCTTTTGTTTTCTTCTAAAAGTTTTATAGTTTTAAGTTTTGGATTTATGTTTTTGATCCATTTCTAGTTATTTGTTAGATAAGATATGAGGTGTGTGGGACAATATTCTCTTTGTTGCATGCAGATATGTTCAATTTTTCCAACATGATTTGTTGAAAAGACTACCCTTTCATTATGAATTGTCTTTGAACCTTTGTCAAAAATGAATTGGTCATATATGTGGGTGTCTATTCCTAGACATTCTAACATTCTATTCTGTTTCATTAATCTGTGTCTATTCTTTCATCAATAACACATCAAATTGACAATTGTAGTTTTAGAGTAAGTGTTAAGATTACAGAGTATGAATCCTCCAACTTTAAAAAAATTTTCCAGCCTTGATTTGGCTGTGTTATTTCCATATACAGTAAATTTTAGAATGAGCTTTTCAATATCAACAAAAATGTCCTGCTGGATTTTGATTAAAATTTTGTCACATCATTACACCAATTTGGAAATAAGTGACATCTTAAAAATATTGAGTCTTCTAATCCCTGAACACTTTTGATCTCTTGATTTGTTTAGGATGATTTCTCTCATCACTGTTTTGAAGTTTTAAGTATAGTTGAATTTTCAAAAGGAGAGAACAAAACTGTGGTTATTACAGGTGGAGAAGGGGGAAGGGGAGGGTGTTAATGAGAAATTGCTTCAAGGTCATAAAGAATGATCACATTTTGTAAAGATGAGTATACTAATTATCTTGATTTGATCGCCATGTATTTTATGACTATTAATTCAACTCTATATTGATATTCAACTCTGTACACCACAAATATGTGTAATCAATTATGTTTCAATTAAAAAAATAACTTTAAAGTATACGCATTTTCATATACAGTAAATTTTAGAATGAGCTTTTCAATATCAACAAAAATGTCCTGCTGGATTTTGATGAAAATTTTGTCACATCATTAGACCAATTTGGAAATAAGTGACATCTTAAAAATATTGAGTCTTCTAATCCCTGAACACTTTTGATCTCTTGATTTATTTAGGATGATTTCTCTCATCACTGTTTTGAAGTTTTAAGTATAGTTGAACTTTCAAAAGGAGAGAACAAAACTGTGGTTATTACAGGTGAAGAATGGGGAAAGGGGAGGGCGTTAATGAGAAATTGCTTCAAGGTCATAAAGAATGATCACATTTTGTAAAGATGAGTATACTAATTATCTTGATTTGATCACCATGTATTTTATGACTATTAATTCAACTCTATATTGATATTCAACTCTGTACACCACAAATATGTGTAATCAATTATGTTTCAATTAAAAAAATAACTTTAAAGTATATACATTTTACACATATTTTTTAGCTATGTATTAAATATTCCTGGTTTTTTTTGGTGTTGTTTTAAATGGTAGTATTAATATTTTAACTTTGACTTCTGGGAAGATGGCAGACGAGAAGTGCCCAGAACATGCTCTTCCTGCTGAAGAAGACTGAAAGGACCCCACTGCCACTGCCACCACAGTCTCTGGAGCTATTGTGCAGTCTGAGAACTGTCACTCATCACAGAGGAGCTCCCTGCAGAGTATCAGTCCTGCAGGTAGCCCATTACTGCAGCAGTACACTCCACTGATGCAAGGGAGGTGGCTGCAACCACACCACCATTTCTCCTGCCACAAATTAACCCCACTACTGCCAAAGACACTGCAGATGTGAAGGAGATATCTGCAGCTGCCAGTGCTGCTGCCATCCCATGAGGTAACCCTGCTGCTGCCAAGGACACTGCAGATGCCATAGAGGCAGTTGCAGCCACTGATGCCACTGTTCATGTGTACCACTGACCACCTGACTGCACTGAAACAACAAGGGTCACCAGCAGAGGCCAGGGAAGGAGAGCAATAAAAGAAGCAATTGCTCTACCAGAAGACCAGATGTCAACATAGAGAGACTAAAAATACAAAAAAAATAAATAAATAAACAAATGAAAAAAACCCCTCCAAAACAAGAAAATATGAGCTCACCAAAGGAATACAATAACTCTCAAGTACCAGACTCCATGGAGCAGGACCCTTGAAATGAATGAAAAAGAATTGTGAGTGAAAAATCTTAAGGAAACTCAATGAGATATAAGAAGACTCAGTTAGATGAAAAAATGAACTGAGCAAAACTGTCCAGGATATGAAGTAAGAAATTTACAAAGAAATTAATACTTTAAAAAAGAATGTAGCAGAACTCATGGAACTGAAGGATTCATTCAATGAAATAAAGAACACAACTGTGAGAGCTTAAGCAGCAAGCTAGAGAAAACAGAAGAAAGAATTTCTGATCTTGAAGACAGTCTCTATGAAATAACTCAGATGGACAAAGAAAAGAAATAATTTTAAAAAATGAAGAAAATCTAAGACAGAAAACAATCTTAAGAGCACAAACATCCAAATCATGGGTGTTCCAGAAGGGGGGGAGAAAGGAAAAGGCATTGAGAACATATTCAATGAAATAATAGCAGAAAAACTGCTATTATTGTCAGATATGGAGAGAGACATGCACCTTCAGATTCAAGATGTTCAAAGACCCCTAAATAGATTCAATGCAGAAAGTTCCTCTCTGATACACATTATAGTCAAACTGGCTGAACTTAAAGACAAAGAGAGAATCCTGAAAACAGTAAGAGAAAAGTGCCAAGTAACCTATAAGGGAGTCCCCATCACACTGAGAGCAGACTTCTCAGTAGAAACTCTACAGGCCAGAAGAGAATGGGATGATATATTTAAAACACTAAAAGAAAAAACTGACAGCCAAGAATTCTATACTCATCAAAGCTAGTAGTTTTTTTCTTTTAGTATTTTGAATACATTTGAATACATTCAAAATACTAAAGAATTCCATACTTCAGAAGTGAAGGAGAAAGAGTATATTTTTCAGACAAACAAAAACTGAAGCCATTCACCACCACATGACCAGCTTTAAAAGAAATCTTCGAGAGAGTCCTGCATCTGGAATACAAAAAATGATAATCATTACCATGAAAACACAAGAAAAAAACACACTAGTAGAACAGAAATGCAAACAAGAAATGGAAAGAAACTGTACCTTACCACCTACAAAAAAATAACAACGCTGAATAAAAACAATAAAAGGGACAGAAAGAAACAAAAGATATCTAAAACACCCAAATGAAAATCAGTAAAATGTCAGGAGTAAGACAGTACCTTTCAGTAACAGTCCTAAGTGTAAATGGATTAAGTTCCCCACTCAAAAGACACAGGCTGGCTGATTGGATTAAATACCTAGATCCAGCTATATGCTGTCGACAAGAGACTCACCTCACCTGTGAAGACACACATGAACTAAGAGTGAAGGGATGGAAAAAGATATGCCACAAAAACGGAAATCAAAAATGAGCAGGAATAGCTACTTATATTGGATAAAATAGACATTAAACCAAAAACTATAAAAAGAGACAAAAAAGGCCACTATCTAATGAAAAAGGTATCTATCCACCAAGAAGAAATAACAATCATCAATATATGTGCACCCAACACAGGCGCATCCAGATACATAAAGCAAACACCATCAGACCTAAGGAAAGAAATAGACCCCAATACAATAATAGTTGGGGACTTGAACATCCCTCTCTCAATATCTAGGCAACAAATCAACAGAGAAACACAGGATTTAAGCTACGCATTAGATCAATTGGGCTTGGCAGATATCTACAGAACATATCATCCAACAACCACAGAATACACATTCTTCTCATGAGTACATGGAACATTTTCCAGGATAGACCACATATTAGGTCACAAATCAAATGTCAACATGTTTAAAAAAATCATAATTATCTCAAGAATCTTTTCAGATCACAGCAGATTAAAACTAGAAATCGATAACAAGTGACTCTGTAAACTACGCAAGCACATGGAAATTAAGCAACATGCTCCTGAATGACATATAGGTCCAAGAAAAATTATCTCAAGAATCTTTTCAGATCACAGCAGATTAAAACTAGAAATTGATAACAAGTGACTCTAAACTACGCAAGCACATGGAAATTAAGCAACATGCTCCTGAATGACATATAGGTCCAAGAAGAAATTTTACAGGAAATCAAATTATTTTTCAAAACTAATAAAAATAAAGACACATCATACCAAAACTGGTGGTATACTGTAAAAGCAGTACTAAGAGGGAAGCTTATTGCAATAAATGCTTACTTCAAAAGAATAGAAAGATTTCAAATAAACAACCTAATTCTATACCTCAAAGAACTCAGAAAAACAACAATCCAACCCCCAAATTAGTAGGTGGATAGAAATTATTAAGATCAGAAAGAAATAAGTGAAATAGAAACCCAAAAAATGACACACAAGACCAATGAAACATCAAGCTATATTTTTAGAAGATAAACAAAATAGAGAAATCATTAGCTAAGCTGACTTAAAAAAAGAGAGAAGACCAAATAACAAAAATTAGCAATGAAAAGGAGACATTATAACCAATACTACAGAAATAAAAAGAATCATTGGAGACCATTACAAACAACTATACGCCAACAAATTTGAAAACCTGGAGGAAATGGGTAAATTGCTGGACAGAAACAAACTACTGAGTCTGAACCAAGAAGAAACAAAACCCTGAACAGACCAATAACAAGCAAAGATGTTGAAGCAGTAATCAGCTGTCTCCCAACAAAGAAAAGCTCAGGACTGGATGGCTTTACTGCTTAATTTTTCAAGAGCATTAAAGAGGATTTAATACCTATTCTCTTTAAACTGTTCCGAAAAAATTGAAAGAGAGGTCATTCTCCCAAACTCATTCTATGAGGCCAATAACATCTTGATACCAAAACCAAACAAAGATACAAAAAAAAAAAAAAAAAGAAAACTACAGGCCAATATCTTGGATGAACATAGACACAAAAATCATCAATAAAATATTAGCAAATAGAATACAGCAATGCATCCAAAAAATTATACACCACGATCAAGTGTGATTCACCCCTGGGATGCAAGGATGGTTAAACATATGTAAATCAATAAATGTGATACACCACATCAACAAAATCAAGGACAAAAAACATATGATTATCTCAGTAGATGCAGAAAAAGCATTTTGATCAAGTGTGATTCACCCCTGGGATGCAAGGATGGTTAAACATATGTAAATCAATAAATGTGATACACTACATCAACAAAATCAAGGACAAAAAACATATGATTATCTCAGTAGATGCAGAAAAAGCATTTGACAAAACTCATCATCCCTTCATGATAAAGACTCAGCAGATCAGGTACAGAAGGAAAGTTTTTCAAAACAATAAAAGTATACATGACAAACCCACTACCAATATTACCCTGAATGGGGAAATGCTGAAAGCTTTTCCATTAAGAACAGGAAGAAGACAAGTATGCCCACTCACCACTGCTACATAAGATTGGACGTACTACCCAAAGCAACCAGGCAAGAAAACAATTAAGTGCATCCAGATTGGAAAAGATGAAGTCAAACTGTCCCTGTTTGCAGATGACATGTTCCTGTATACAGAAAATCCTAAAGACTCTACAAAAAGAAATAAAAAGAAAACCTCTTAGAGTTGATACATGATTTCAGTAAATTAGCAGGATACAAAATCAATACACAGTAATCAGTAGTGTTTTAATACTCCAACAATGAACTAGCAGAAAAAGAAATCAAGAAAGCTAGCACATTTACAATAGTCACCAAATAATAGTAATAATAATAATAATTAATAAATAAAAATAAAATGTATAGGAATCAATTTAACCAAGGAGGTGAAATTGTGAAATGTCCATACTATCCAAAGCGATCTAAAGATTCAGTGTAATTCCCATCAAAGTGCCAATGACGTTCTTCACCGAAATAAGAAAAACTATCCTAACATTCATATGGAACAACAAAAGACCCTTAATAACCAACACAATGCTAAGCAAATAAAATAAAATAAAATAAAGCCAAAAGCATAACACTACCTGACTTCAAATTATACTACAAAGCTATAATAACCATAACAGGATAGTACTGGCATAAAAACACTCTGTCCAATGGTCCAGAATAGAGAACCCAGAAATCAACCCATATATTACAGACAACTGACCTTTGACAAAGATATCAAGAACATGCATTGGAGAAAAAGACTGCCTCTTCATTAAATGGTGGTGGGAAAACTTGACATCCATATACCAAAATCAACTCAAAATGTAAACTATACAACTTCTAAACTTCTAAAAGAAAAGATAGAGGAAATCCTTCTGGAAGTAAGAGTGGACAAAAACTTTATGAATATGACCCAAAAGCACAGGCCACAAAAAGAAAAATAAATAAATGGGATTACATCAAACTAAAAAGCTTCTTCACAGCATAAGAAACAATAACAGAGTGAAAAGACAACCTTCAGAATGGGAGAAAATATTTGCAAATTAGCCATCTGACAAAGGATTAATATCCAGAATATACAATAAACTCAAACAACTTACAGTAAAAAAACAAATAACCCAATTAAAAATGGGCAAAGGAGCTGAGTAGCCATCTCTTAAAGGAAGATATACAAACAGCCAACAGACACATGGAAAAATATTCAACATCACTGAGCATCACGGAAATGGAAATCAAAATGACACTGAGATATCATCTCACCCCTGTTAGACTGGCCGTTATCAAAAAAACACATGATAACAAATGCTGACAAGGAAATGAAGAAAGGGGAACCCTCCTTCACTTTGGGTGGTGCTGTAAATTGGGACAGCCATTATGGAAAACAATATGGAGGCTCCTCAAACAACTACAGATGGAACTGCCATATGATCCAGAAATCCCACTGCTGAGTGTATGCCCAAAGGAATGGAAATCATCGTGTCAAAGGGATACCTGTACCCCCATGTTTATCGCAGCTCTATTTACAGTAGCAAAGAGTTGGAACTGATCTAAATGTCCATCACTGGATAACTGGATAAGGAAAATGTGGTATATTTTACAGAATGACATACTATTCTACCATACAAAAGAATGAAGTACTGCCATTTGCAGCGACATGGATGAACTTAAAGAAAATTGTTATGTGAAATAGGCAGACACAAAAAGAGAAATACTTCATATCCTCACTCATAAGTGGGTGCCAAATAAATACACAATAAATAAAAAAAGAAAGAAAGAAAGATACAATGATCACAATGATATGTTGAACTTTCAAAAGGAGAGAACAGAACTGTTACCAGAGGCAGGAAAGAGGAAGGACAAGGGGTAAGTGAGAAATTGGTAAAGTGCCCCTGAAGACAATTACATTGCATAATGTTGGATAGGTAATTATCCTAATTTGAGCATCACATATTGCACACAGGTATTGGTATTCAACTCTGTACCCCACAGGTACATACAATCAACTATGTTTCAATTAAAAAAAATTGAATTTCCCTTGCAAAAATTATAACAATTTTTCTCATTCCCTTTCAGAAATATAGAACAGGAGGAAGCATGACCTACTTGTCCTTGCGAGGGACATCCTTCTTGATTGCTCATTTTAGATGTTTTCCAATTTTATTGATCAATTTAAGTAAAATTTGGTTATGTTAATTTTTTTTGTTTTTGTCTTTTATCTTTTTCCGTGTCTGGCAATGGATCACAACCCTCAGTGTTGCCCCCGTACCGGACCGGGGACCGGCAAGGGATTGCAACCCTCGGTGTTGCTCCCGCGCCTCGCTCAGCCAGTGAGCGGGAACCGGTCTGTATGTGGGATCCGAACCCTCGGGCGGGAGCGCCACCGTTCTTCCCAAGCGGCGCACTTATCCAGTGCGCCACCGGGCCGGCCCTGGTTATGTTAATTTTATAAATAATATATTCACTTGCTATGTAAGTTCTTTCTAATTACTTTATTTTGTTCTTTACACATTTCCATGATAGGATTCTTGAAGTGGAAGATTTATCAATATATTCAATTTTAATTCTTCTTGGATATGCACATATAAGTTATAAATTTTTCTCTATGGCACACTTCAGCTGCATCTCACAAGTTTTGGTATGTGAAATTTACAATATTATTCAATTTTAAATATTTTATAATTTTTGTTTTATTTTTCTGTTGTCCCATGGATTGTGTAGAAATGAACTGTCAACTTTTAGTAAGTTGCACTTTTGAAAACATTTATTTAGTTATTCCTTTTTAAAACTCTCTCTCATAATTTCATTGCAGTCAATAACCATACTCTGAATTATCTCAATTAATGCAAGTTGCTGAGGTTGCCTTTGTAATATAGCATATGGTCAGTTTTTAAAATTATTCCCACTGCATGTTAAAAAATGTGTTTGCTCTTAAAGGGTCATGTAATATATATATTCAATTATGTTCTATTCCTTAATTATATCATTTAGAATTTCCACATGCATGGTGATTTTTTGTCTGTGGTTCTAATAATTATTGAGAGAGGTATGTCAATGTCTCCCACTAAAATTTCTAATTAACCTGAAAAAATATATATAAAATTATAATTTTCATTCATTCATTGCCAGTGAATATATATTCTTTGATATAAAATGCATTATTTCTAGAAGATTTTTGTAGTTTTTCTGGATCATCTATGTAGACAATTATGTTGCCTGCAAAAAAGATCATTTTTTTTCTTTTCAATTTGAATGTCTCCTATTTCTTCTTCTTGCTTATTGCACTTGCCAAACTCTCCAGTGTTATGCTAGATAAGAGTGATGAGAATAGACATTCTTGCCTTATTCCCAATAGTTGGGGAAAGACATTCAGATTTTCAACATTAAGTATGAAGCTAGCTATATATTATTTGTAGGTCTTCCTTATCAGGTTGAAAAAGCTTAATTTAATTACTAGTTTTCTGTGAAATTTTTTAAAATTATAAATGGATATTGAATTTTTAAAAATGTTTTTCCTGGTTCTTAGCATCTGGCCATCTCATCATCAAACTAATATCTTTAGCAAACAGTTTATCTGCTTCACCCTTGCATTTTTCTCCAGCTCTCCGCTTCTCCACCACACGGCCAGGTTTCAAATTTTCCAAATCTTTACAGTCTGCTTCCCTTTTAAGTTCTGGCTTTACATCATGCCTTTGCTGCCATAACTCAGAGTAGGCTGTTAAAATTAACCATTGTAGCTTCCTTAATGCTTTGCTGCTTGGAAATTTCTTCTGCCAGACATTCTGGCTTATAACTCTTAAGTCCCACCTTCCACAAAGTCCAAGGGCATGGACACACTTGTAGAGGATTCATAAAGCAAATGTACTTCACAGGGCTTGGTGTTCCAAAGCCTTACAGTTTCAAATATTGACCTTGCAAAGGACAGGAAATTGTCCCCAGGCTATTGAGTCTCTGTTGCAAGGCAAGAATTGTAACACAGCAAGGTTGCTGGCTCAAAGACAGACAGGTTACTAATTGATATGTAAAGTTAATAAAAAGCTTCTGGAGGGAGAAGGAATGTTTGCTAAATCAAGCCTTTGTTAGTGGATCACTTAATTGTCTAAATAGAATGTCATCTGACTTGTTTTTCCTGAATGTTACCAGCTTCTATTGTAAAAACTTGTTAAACTGTACTTAGCAAAATCCCACCTATGTCTCTTCCTGTAACTTGCTGGTCTGGAGAATAAATAAATGCAGGAAGAGAACCCCAATTCGTGGTTAATTTCCCAAATGGAAGAAATGCCTCACACTTGAGGAAGTTCTGGAATATTAACCTCTTTCTGGGGCTTCTCACTGCTCAAAAGAGATGGGCTTTGAGTAATCTTTGGTGGCTCTGTCACCCAGGGGAAAAGGGGTGACAAATCCATGGGAAGCAAAGCAACACGCAATGCAGCCAAATTTCTTTCTATGGTGTAGCAAATGTTATCTTTTGTACAATTCCCAATAAGTTCCTCATTTCTACCTGGGACCTCATTATCCACATGATCTTTACTGTTCACATTTCTATCAACATTCTAGTCACAACCATTTAACCAATCTCTAAAATCTTCCAAACTTTCCCTCATCTTTTTGTCTTCTTCTATTTCCTCCAAACTCCTCCAACCTTTGCCTACACCCAATTCCAAAGCTGCATTCACATTTTCAGGTATCTGTATAGCAACACCCCACTCCTCAGTACCAATTTTCAGTTTTAGTCTGTTTTGTGTTGCTATAACAGAAATACCTGAGACTGGGTAATTTATAAGGAAAAGAGGTTTATTTGGCTTATAATTCTGGGACAGCTGAATCTGGCACGGGCCTTAGGCTGCTTCTACTCATGGCAGAAATTGGCAGGCAGCTGGTGGGTACAGGCAGATCAGATGGTAAGAGTAAACAAGAAAGAGAGCAGGGAAGTGCTAGGTATTTTTTAGCAAACAGCTCTCATGGGAACTAACACAGCAAGAGCTCACTCATTAATCTCCCCTCCTCCAGGGAGAGCATTAATTTATTCATGAGGGATCCATCCCCGTGACTCAGTTAGTTTCCAACACTGCCACATTGGGGATCAAATTTCAGCCTTAGTTTTGGAGGGGACGACACATCCAAACTCCATCAGTTGGTTTATCATATGTAAATCAGTTAAAATAATAAACCATATAAACAAAATAAAAAATAAAAACCACATGATTATCTCCACAGATACAGAAAAGCATTTGACGGAGTTCAATATCCTTTTATAATAAAAATTATCAACAAAATAGGTACAGAAGGAAATTTTAAAAAATAGTAAAAGTGCATTTATATATTACTGGGTTACATTTACTAATATCATGTTAAGAATTTATGTCCATCTTCATGAAAAGTTTTGATCTGTACTTATCTTTTCTTGGAATGCCTTTGGCTTTGTTATCAATATAATTCTGGTTTCAAAAAAAATGAGCCCAAAAGCTATTTCTCCTATTTTTATGTTCTTGAAGAATTTGTGTAGAATTGGTCTTATTTCTTCCATAAGCGTTTCGTAGAATTTGTCAGTGAGTTGGTTTAGATATACAGTTTTTTTTTGTTGTTGTTGGAAGGTTTTTATTCAGGTTATCTAGTACTTCTTGAGTGAAATTCATTTCGTAGAATTTGTCAGTGAGTTGGTTTAGATATACAGTTTTTTTTGTTGTTGTTGGAAGGTTTTTATTCAGGTTATCTAGTACTTCTTGAGTGAAATTCAGTAGTCTGCTTCTTCCAAAGACTCTGCTTATGTCTTCTAGGTTGTTTGCAATATTCTTTTATTAGCATTTTGATCTCTGTACAATCTATAGTAATGATGTCCCTTTCCTGCCTTTGGTAATATTTTTGTTTCTGTTTCACTCATCCCCTCAATATGTCTAGAGATTTATAATTTTATTGATATTTTCAATACACAAGTTTTTAATTTAAATAGTTTTCCTTATTGTTTTCTGCTTTAAATTTTATTGATTTTCTCTTTGAAATTTATTATTACATTTGTTTGGCTTACTTTGAATTTAATTTGTTGTTCTTTTTTTTGTTTTTGTTTTTTAAGTTTTTGAATGTACAGGTCTAGATCATTTGTTTGAGACCATTCTTTTATAACAGTACAGACTTTCCTATAAGCCTTATATTAACTGTGTTCTACAAATTGTTATTGCTTTTAATATTTTCAATTCAATTTTTTTTCTAATTTTTCTTGTGTCTTTTTATTCATTTATTTGATTATTTAGAAGTGTATATGTGTTTTTAACAATGAATATTTGGAAATTTTCCAGATATTTTTCTCTTATTGATTGCCAGTTTAATTTATTGTGGTCAGAGAATACAGTTTGCAGAATTTTAATTTTAAAAAAAATTGATAACTTTATCTGTGGCCCAGAGTATGGTCAATCTTGGTGACTGTTCTATGCACATTTGTAAAAAATGTGTATTCTGCTGTTGAGTGGAACGTTCTATAAATGTCAACTAAATCAAGATGGATGATACATTGTTCAGGTCTTTTTGTTTATACGTATTGCTTGCCTGTGAATGTGTTCTAATGATTGCTAAGAGAAGAATGTTATCTCCAACTTTTGTCTGTTTCTCTTTTTGATTCTGTCAGCTCTTGTTTCAGTATTTGAATTTTTGTTCTTTGTACATGCACATTTAAGATTTAACCTTAGAAGTTTAAATGGATATCTTTATGTAATATCCCCTATATCCCTGATAAAATTCCTTATTCTGAAGTCTACTTTATCTGACATTAATATGAAGCTATGTCAAAATGTTCATGGAAAAAAAGAATTAAAAGATAATAAAAATTTTTCTATAAACTTTTTGAAGTATCCAAGTATAACCACTCCAGCTTTCATTTAATCAGTGTTTGCATAATAAATCTGTTACTTTTCACCTATCTATAATTTTAATTGTAAAGTAGATATTTGGGGGATAGCATATAATTGGATCTTATTTTTTAATTCAATCTGAGATTCCTTACTATTTTAATTGTGTTTAGACCACCTAATTTCATGGTACTGTTGATAACATTGGACTAAAATCTACTACTTGTTAGTTGCTTATTTTTTCATTCTCTTGGTTTAAACGTTTTTATATTTTCAACCTCTTTGTGTCTTTGTACTTGATGTGTGTCTCTTTTAGACAGCATATAATTGACTTTTGATATTTTATTTGGTCTGAAAATCTCTGACTATTATTAGGAAGGTTTAGTCCATTTATATGTAATATGATTTTTTATGTGGTTTATTTAAGCCATTTTATAATTTGTTTTTATGCCCAACATAGGCTTTCTCAAGAGTTTCTTTTAATTACCTTTTTCCCTGTGTATAGGACATATTTTCCTGTTTCTTTTCATGTCCTGTTATTTTTTTGTCAAACATTGCACATTTTAAATGCTATAATTTGGCAACTCTTTAAATCATATCCTCTTCCATGTTTGTTGTTGTGGTTGCTGTCTTTTGTTGTTGATGTGGCTGTTTGTCTAGGGACTTTTTTGGACTAATTCTATGACATCTAATTTTCAAATTCGTGTGTCATTACTCAGCTATCTACTTGGTTAGTTTAATGGTCAGCTAATGATTGGGCAGGCATTTCTTTAAATGCCTTGAGTTAATACCTCCCTTTGGTGAGGAATTCTGTCAATTTACAACTATGCCTTAGCCTTCACTTTACACTGTGCAGAGCCTCAAGATCAGAGGTGATAGATTTTTGCTTTCTCCTATCTTTCCCTTGGTATGTGTTTTCTGAATCTTCTTCTACTTGATTGGTGAGGGTGGGATCACCATCCCTGAATAATACAAGATGACTGAAAACACAATGGCCAACAATGGATGGATAAGATTAACAGTAGTTTATTAGTACCGTATACTTGCAATGTGCAGAAGAAGATACCTCATACCATGGAGGATCACACAGGGCTGCGCTTGGGTACAGAGTTAACAAGCAGGGGCATTGGGAGGTAGGTTTTGTAATAACAAGAGGGTGGAGTGACCTCTGATTCCCACAGGAGGATGTGATTGGCTTGTTTGAATAATTAACAGGCTGGTAAGGAAGTGAAACCTGCTAGATTGAGGAATGGGTGAGGGTGCAGCTGGTCCAGATGACAGGGGAAGTAGCTGGGTCGGGAGTCTTTTCTGCTGGGTACCGGGTTTATCTACTGAGAGATGGGGAACTGACAGCTGGGTCTTTGGGGCCCTGTGAAGCTAAAAAAGTAAAGGCAGCATTTAATATTGCACCTTAAGTTCAGACCTTACCCCACAATGTGCAGAGCATACACATGTGTGTGACTTTTTAGATCCTCAGGAATATGTGTGACTTTTGCAAGGTCCCAATGGACTTATTTTCCTTTGAAGTTTTTTGAACAGCCTCTTATTAGCTTAACTGTTATAGTCCTCTTAGGCCATAGCAATGTTAAAAACTTCAACATTAAACTATTGTTGCTTATTATTTTCAACAAACATACTATGCATAGGGTTTCTCCCACTGCTGAAATGAATCTGGAGTCATGTCAAATACATATAAGTAAATTGGGCTTTTACAGAGAGCTGTCATACAAGTCAAAAAGTTACAATTTTTTAGTGATGTGGATTTTAGGAAAGCTCCAAGCTATTTGTGTCTCTACAAAGACTGTGGATGGTATTCACAGCTAACGTGGCTGTGAGGCTGATAATTTTCAAAGCTTCCATCAAGCTGGAAAGAGAATGGACTAAGACAAGTTCATATATTATTTTCTTGCTATTCATACCAAGATTCAGCCGTTTTTCTTGAATAAAGCTCCTCAATTGTCTTACAACGTTAGTTAATTTGAAGAGTTCGGAAAAGTGTCCATTTTGACCATTTCCCACTGTTTTGGGTGCTTTTATGGAGGAAAGAATTTTCAGAGGTTTTTACTCTGCCATTTGGATGTATTTTTTATAGCTAAGTGAAGGACTTATCCTCCAAACCTGATTTTAGCTCAGGTTTTCCAGACTGCTGAAATGGTGCAGAGAACCCAAAGTAGGAAAGGTAAGGGAAAAAATATCCCTTAATGTATCATATTCAAGGAACTGAAGTCAGAGGTAAAGAGGAAATTGTAAAGGCATTAGGAGAGAGAAAAGAAGAGAAACATTCATAAAAAGGAACAATGTTTCTCATCAGAAACTATAAAGCCAGAAGTCAATAGAGTGACATCTTTAAAGTAGGCAAAAAACAAAAAGTCAACCAAGCATTCTATTCTCAGTGAAAACATCTGTCAAAACCAAAGGACAAATAAAAACTTCCTCTGACCAGCAAAAGCTGAGTGCTCATACCAGAAGCACTGCTGGATATTGATTCTATCATCTATGCATGTTTTCTGGTTTTGGTTTTGTTTTTGACCAAGTCTTTTTTTTTTTTTTAATTAAATTATTTTCAGATAGTTTCACAGGTAGTTATAAGAAATGATACAGTCAAGATAAAAAGCAGTTTCATCAACAAAAGGATCATTCATAATTCGATTTTATAGCCATATCACCTCCCCTCACCATCCCTAACCCCCACAATAATTAATCTATTCTCCATTTCTATAAATTTGCCATCTCAAGAATGTTATATAAATGGAATCAACACATCTTTTGAGATTGGAGTTTTCACTGAGCATAACTCCCTCAAAATTTATCCAAGTTGTTACATGTATTAATAGTTCAAACTTTTTTATTACTGAGTAATATTTCATCCTGTATATGTACTACAGTTATTTTAACCATTGTCCTGTTGAGAGACATCTGAGTTGTTTCCAGGTTATGGCTATTTTGAATACAGCTGCTATGAACATTTGTGTACAGGTTTTTGTGTGAGCATACTTTCATTTCTCCGTGATAAATATCACAGAGATCAATAGCTTCATTGTGCTGTTTGGTAGTTGCATGTTACAGTATGATAGAAAACTATCAGTTGTCTTCCAGAGTGGATGCACCATTTTACATTCCCATTAACAATGTAATGCTGACCCATTTCTACACATTTCACTAACATTTCGTGTAATCACTACATTTTATTTTAGCCATTCTCATGGGTGTGTAGAAATATCACTGGGGTTTTACTTTGCATTTACCAAATATCTTTTCATGTGCTTATTTGTAATCTGTATATCCTCCTTGATAAAATGTCTCCTGTCTTTTACTCATTTTCCAATTGGATGTTTGGAATTTTTATTGTTGACTTTTGAGAGTTCTTTACATATTCTTGATATGATTCTTTGGTTAGTTATGTTGTTTGCAAATATTTCCTCCTAATCTTTTGCTTATCTTCTCATCCTCTTGATGGGATCTTTTTCAGAGCAAAACGTTTTTAACTTTGGTTGAGTCCAAATATAAATTTTAACTATTATGAATAGCCTTTTGGTGTGAAGTCTAAAAAATTCTTTCCTTAGCCCTAGGTCCTATAGGTTTTCTCTTGCTGTTTATTTTATTTCTAAAAGTTTTACAGTTTTACCATTTACATTTAAGTGTGTGGTCCATTCTGAATTAATTTGTATATAAGGTGTGAGGTTTATTCTCAGGTTCATTGTTTTTGCCTGTGGATGTCCAATTGTTTTAGTACCTTCAAAAGGGTGATTTTCCCCTTCTCAAATATTGTTGGGGGCCTATTTGCATGAGACTATTTTTGGGTTTTCAATTCTGTACCATTGACTTATGTTTCTGTCCCTCTGCCAATACCATACTGTATTGAGTACTGCAGCTATATAATAGGCCTTTATTTTGAGTAGAGTGACTCCTCCCATTTTGTCTTTCTTTTTCAAGATCTTTCAGCTATTTTAGGGCTTGTGCCTTTCCATATCCATTTGAAAATTAGTTTATATGTACAAAACATAAATCATATCTACAAATAAACTTCACTGGAATTTTAAAGGAATCACATTAAATCTATAGATCAATTTAGGGAGAACTGACATCTTTGCTATGCTGTCCTCCAATTCATGAACACTGTCAGTCTCTCCATTTATTTTGGTCTTCTTTTGATTGATTTTACAATTTTTCATTTTTAAGATAATGATTCTGTTTCTTTTTTATAGATTTATAACTATTTGTTTAGGGGGAAATCTATTATAAATGATGTTGGTTTTTAAATTTCTGTTTCTGCAGAAAAAGTTAGTTTTTTGAGAAGATAAAAAAAATAGACAAACCACTAGGCAGACTTACTAAAGAAAGAAGAGCAAAGAAGCAAATAACTAAAATCGGAAATGAAAAAGGGGATATCACAACTGATACTGTAGAAACACAAAGAATCATTAGAGATTACTATGAACAACTATATGCAAACAAATTTGAAAGTATGGATGAACTGGATAAATTTCTAGACTCACACAAACTATCAAGATTGAACTAAGACGACATAGAAAAACTGAACAAACCAATAAAGAGCAATGAGATTGAAGCAGTAATCAGAAATCTTCCAAAAAAGAAAAGCCCAGGACCAGATGGCTTCACTGCTGACTTCTACTAAACCTTTAAAGAATAATTAATACCAGTTCTTTCCAATCTATTCCAAAAAATTGAAACAGAAACTATTCTCCCAAATTCATTCTATGAAGCCAGCATCACCCAGATACCAAAACCAGACAAAGATACAACAAAAAAGAAAGCAACAGACCAATATCCTTGATGAATTTAGAGGCTAAAATCCTCAACAAAATACTATCAAACAGAATACAGCAACACATCAAAAAGATTATACACCATGATTGAGTGGCATTCATCCCAGGAATGCAAGGATGGTTCAACATACACAAGTCAATATATGTGATACACTACATCAACAAAGTCAAGAACAAAAATAATATAATCTTCTCAATAGGTGCAGAAAAAGCATTTGACAAAATTCATCAGTCCTTCATGATAAAGACTCTCAACAAGTTAGGTACAGGAGGAAGGTATCTCAACATAATAAAAGCCATATACAATAAACCTACTGCCAATATCATCCTGAATGGGGAAAAGCTGAAAGCTTTCTCTTTAAGATCAGGAATGAGACAAAGATGTCCACTTTCTCCACTCCTATTTAATATAGTATTGGAAGTACTTGCCAGAGCAATTAGATGAGAGGAAGAAATAAAGGGCATCCAAATATGTAAAGAGGAAATCAATTGTCCCTGTTCATGGATGACATGATTCTACATATAGAAAACCCAAGAGACTCTACCAAAATACTCTTAGAGCTGGTAAATGAATTCAGTAAGGTTGCAGGACACAAAATCAACATACAAAAATCAGTAGCATTTTTATACTCCAACAACAAACTGGAAGAAAAAGAGATCAAGAAAGCAAGCCTGTTTACAATAGTCACCCCCCCAAAAAAAACCCCTAAGAATAAATTTGACAAAAGAGGTGAAAGATCATTTTTATACTCCAACAACAAACTGGAAGAAAAAGAGATCAAGAAAGCAAGCCTGTTCACAATAGTCACCCCCCCAAAAAAAACCCCTAAGAATAAATTTGACAAAAGAGGTGAAAGATCTCTACAATGAGAACTACAAATCACTTCTGAAAGAAATTAAAGAAGACACTAAGAAATGGAAAGACATTCCTTGTTTGTGGATTGGAAGAATCAATGTAGTAAAAATGTCCATACTACCCAAAGCCATCTACAGATTCAATGTGATTCCCATCAAAATACCAATGACATTTTTCACAGAAATGGAAAAAGCAATCCCAACATTCATATGGAATAGCAAAAGACCCTGAATAGCCAAAGTAATCCTGAGCAAAAAAAAGTAAAGCCAGAGTCATTACACTTCCTGACTTCAAACTATCTTATAAATCTATAGTAACAAAAACATCATGATACTGGCATAAAAACAGACATGTGGACCATTGTAACAGAATAGAGAACTCAGAAATCAACCCATGTATTTACAGCCAACTGATCTTTGACAAAGGCACCAAGAACATACATTGGGTAAAAGACTGTCTCTTCAATAAATGGTGCTAGGAAAACAGTATATCCATTTGTAGAAGAATGAAACTTGATCTGTACCTATCACCATATGCCCAAATCAACTCAAAATGAATTAGAGACTTAAATATAAGTCCTGAAACTTTAA
Source organism: Galeopterus variegatus (assembly GCF_000696425.1). Taxonomy (NCBI): domain Eukaryota; kingdom Metazoa; phylum Chordata; class Mammalia; order Dermoptera; family Cynocephalidae; genus Galeopterus; species Galeopterus variegatus. Next base: position 136,458 of record NW_007729910.1, read on the forward strand.
AACTCCTAGAAATAAACTTAGGGGAAATGTTCCAGGTTTTAAGACTGGATAATTACTTTATGAATAACACCCCCAAAGCACAGGAAACAAAAAGAAAAATAAACAAATGTGAATATATCAAACTAAAAAGCTTCTGCACAGCAAAGGAGACAATCAATAGAGTGAAAAGGCATTCTACAGAATGGGAGAAAATATTTGCAAAATACGCATCTGATAAGGGATTAATATACAGAATACACAAGGAGCTCAGACAACTTATAGCAAAAAAACACATAATCCTGTTAAAAATGGGCAAAGGAGCTGAATAGACATTTCTCAAAGGAAGACATACAAATGGCCATGAAAAAATGCTATATGAAAAAATGGTATATGAAAAAAATGCTCAACATCACAAATCATCAGGGAAATACAAATCATCAGGGAAATGCAAATCAAAACCACTTTGAAGTATCACCTCACCCCAGTCAGATTGGCTATTGTAAAAATGTTAGAGAATAACAAATGCTGGCAAGGATGTGGAGAGAGAGGAACCCTCCCACACTGTTGGTGGGACTGTAAATTAGTACAGCTATCACGGAGAATAGTATGGAGGCTCCTTAAACAGCTACAGATAGAAATTCTATATGATCCAGCAATCCTACTCCTGGGGATACATCCAGAGGACTGGAAAGCATCAGGTTGAAGGAATACCTTCAGTGCCATGTTTATTGCAGCTTGTTTATTGCATGTTTATTACAATAGCTAGGCAATGGAACCAACCTATATGTCTCTTGATGGATGGCTGTAAAAGTAAATTGTGGTATATATACACAATTGAATACTACTCAGCCATAAAAAAGATACATTTGCAGCAATGTGGATGAGCCTGGAGAAAACTATTCTAAGTGAAACAAGCTAGGTACAGAGAGAGAAATACTACATTTTCTCGCTCATAATTGAGAGCTGAATCCATAAATAAACAAATGAACAATAAAAAGAGACAGAAAGAAAGAAACAACAATCACATTAATATGTTGAATCTTTAGAAAACTAGGGGAGGAAAAGGGAAGGGGAGGGGAAGAGGAAGGGGGAATAATGAGGAATTGGTCAACAGACACAAAGAATGATTGCATATCATCATGATGAATAAGCTAACTATACTGATCTAACCACCACACATTGTACACAATTATTGAAAATCAATGTTGTACACCACATGTATGTATAATAAAATAAATAAATAAATAAAGTTCATCTTTAATATATAAAAATGTAATTAACTTTTGTGTGTCAATATTGTATATTGTGGCTTCTGACCTTGCTAAACTCACTTATTAGTTTTAGGAGGGTTCTTTTATTTTTAGATTCCTTGGGATTTTCTACATAGATAGTCCTGTCATCTTAAAGTAGGGACAGTTTTGTCTCTTTCATCCCAATCTGTATGCCTTACATTGATTTTTCTTGCCTTTTATCCTGGTTGAGTTTTGGTAGTTTCAGGTTTTTGAAAAACTATCCCATTTCTTCAAAGTTGTTGAATTCATGATCATAAAGTAGTTCATAGTATTCTGTTTAATACTTTTAAAGGTTTCAGGATCTCTAATAATTTCCCTTGTTTTATTACGGATGCTGGTGATTTGTGTCTCCTCTTTTTTTGTTTTCTTCAATCTTTCTAGAAGCTTATCATTTTTATTGATTTTTTTTTTTTGGTGAAGAACCAGTGTTTATTTCATTGACTTTTCCTATTGCTTTCATATTTTCAATTTTATGGATTTCTGCTTTTATCTTTACATTTTTCTTCTGTTTATTTTGGGTTTATTTTGCTCTTCTTTTTCTGTTTCCTTGAGGTAAAAATTTGTGTTACTGGTTTGAGAGCGTTTTTCTTTTCTATTGTAAGCTTTTAGTGCTATAAATTTCTCTCTCAGGAATGCCTTAGCTACATCCCACATGTGTTAATATGTTGTATTTTCAATTTTCAGTTTTCTTTTATCTCCTTTTAGACTTCTGTCTTGACCCATGTATTACAAATATGTTGTTTGGTTTCCAAGTATTTAGAAATTTTTCTGTAGTCTTTCTGTTTTTTTTTTTTTTTTTTAGTTTGATTCCATTAAGATTGAAGAACATAATTTGTCTGATTTTAATTACTTTAAAATTTTTAAGTTTTGTTTTATGTCCCAGGATGTGGTATACCTTTGTGAATACTCTATGGGTGCTTAAAAAGAATGTATATTCTGCTATTAATGTTGGTGTTCTATATATCTCAATTGGAATCTGTTAGTTGATTGTGTTGTTATGTCTTCCACATCTTTGCTGATTTTCTGTAGTAGTTCTATAATTTTCTGAGAGGGGAATGTTGAAAACCTCACCTATTGTAAATTTTGATATTTCCTTTTGTCTTTATTCTTTATATATATTTTGTGGCTCTGTTGTTTGGGCATATACGTTTAGTATTATTATGTCTTCCTGATAAATTGATCATTTGTACTTTTATAATGTCTCTTTTTATTGCTAGTAATTTTTTTTCTCTGAAGTCTACTTTATCTGATATTAATAATTGCCCCTAATTTTTAAAAATTAATGTTTCTATACTATATATTTTCCATTCTTTTGCTTTCCACCTATCTGTATCATTGAAAATGAAGTAAGTTTCTTATACATAGCTGTCTTGTTTTTTGATACATTTTGCAAATCTCTGCCTTTTAATTGGTTAGTTTAAACTATTTACATGTTAAATTATTACTAATATGCTAGGGCTTAATTCTGTAATTTTATCTCTTTGTTTTTCTTTGTTTCTTTTGTTTCTCATTCTTATTTTCTGTTTTCTTCTCTTCCTTTGAATTACTTGAATTATTTTAGGATTTTATCTTAATTTATTTATAGTATTACTGGATGTATTTCTTTGTATACCTTTCTTAGTGGCTTTTCTATGTATTACAATATACCAGTCTTCTGTTATCAATCTTCTATTACTTTGAGTGAAATATGAAAACTTTACTTCCCTTTAATTCCTTTTTGCAATCACTACTTTTAAGTGTCATTGTATTAGGCTTCATGTGGTGATATAATTTTGGTCTCAATCCTCACATATGATTTAGAAAACTCATGTGAAGGACAGACTCTTCTATTTATCCACATTTCTGCTTTTATCCATTGTTCTTCCTTTCTTACTGAAGCTCCAAGATAGTGTCTTTCATCACTTCCTTTCTGTTTGAAGAAATTCCTTAGGCCACTTTTTAAGTATAGGTCTGTTAACAATAACTTTAGTTTTCCTTCATCTGAGAAAGTCTTTATTTCTTCTTCTTTCATGAAAGATAGTTTCACTGGATATAGGATTCACAGCTGACAGCTCTTTTCTTTCAGCACTTGGAAAATGTGATATTTCCTTCTAGTCTCCATGGTTTCAGATGAAGAATTAACAAGCATTCAAGTTAGTGTTGCCCTTAGGTAATGTGTGATTTTTCTCTCTAGTTGCTTTCAATAATTTCTTTGCACTTCTCAGAAGTTTAATTATTTTGTGGCTTGGCATTGGCATTGTTCTTGTTTGTTTGTTTTGATTTTTTAAATTTTATCTTATTTGAGGAGTACTTACCTTAGACAGGCAGGTTTATCTCTTCCGCCAACTTTGGAAATATCTTCGTTATTATTTCTCTGAATACTCTTTTAGCTCTCTTTACTCTTTCTCCTATCATTTTTGATTCTGGCATTACAAATTTTGGATCTATTATTGTCACACAGGTCCTTTAGGCTCTGTTTATATATTTATTTATTTTTTAATATTGATTTTTGGGCCGGCCCGGTGGCACACTGCTACAGTGCGCCACTTGGGAGTGCGGCGGCGCTCCCGCCGAGGGTTCAGATCCCACATACAGACCGCCCGCTCACTGGCTGAGCGAGGTGCGGGCGCAACACCGAGGGTTGCAATCCTGTTGCCGGTCCCGGTCCGGTACAGGCGCGACACTGAAGGTTGCGATCCGTTGCCGGTCATGAAAAAAGACAAAAAGGAAAAAAAAAATTGATTTTTGTCTCTTTTGTTCTATTCCTCTGTCCTCAAGTTTTCTAATTATATCTTCTGTTATCTCCACTTTACTATTGAGTTTTTATTTCTATTATTGTATTTTTAAGTTCTGTTATAATAATTGGCTCTTTTTTTCTTCTATGTTATGCTGAAATTTTTGATCCTTTCGTTTCTTTCAGGAGAATTTATAATTGCTTCTTGAATCATTTCATTATGGTTGCTTTAAAATCCATTTCAGATAATTCCAACATCTGATTCAACACAGTTTTGGCATCAGTTGATTACCTTTTCCCTCAATTTGTGATTCTCATGGTTCTTAGTATGGCAGGTGATTTTCAATTTTACCATGGACATTTTGGCTATTATGTCAGGAACTTTTGGCTCCTACTCATATTTAAACATTTTATTTTAACATGTAGTCACCCTGTTTAGGTCAAGTACACAAGTCTTGACCTACTTTTGTGGGCTGTGATTTCAATGACTGTCTAATTTTCAGAACCTATGCAGTGCAGTAATTAATACTGTGAAAAATAAATTCTGCTAGTTTTTCATTACACTTTTCTTTTTTAATAGTCTCTAAACATCATTGTTTATGTAAATTATTCCAAAACATCTCTGCTTCATAAGATATTATAGAATTATGGCAGAAATAGATCACTGTTCTGAAATTTCCTAAGTCCATCTTTTCACCCTTTTGAAATTTTGGATTAGTATTGTGATGGCATCTTTGGAGCGTCCACACATTGGTCCTGAGCATTGTTAATGACAGATCTACATCAGATTTTTAAATTCCTGCTTCTTTGGATGTCATCTTTGTTCGTCTGAAGAGAGTTGTAATTTTAAAATAACCAAGTCCCATTATTAATTTCACTTTTTATCTTAGTACTACAATTTCCTCTTTAAAAACCATGTTTTATCTGCCACTCTTCTATTTTCAGAATTGCTCTCACTACTTGAACTTTTCATCCATCTATTCACTCAACATGTGTGACATGCTTGATAGGTGACAGGGACTGTTCTAGCCCTAGGGAATATAAAGATTAATAAATTGATAATCTGGTAAACTTTTCTGTCATCTGTTAACATTGTGCCACTGTCCCTGGGCAGTGACCCTATTCCTTCTTTGTTCACAGTGTGTCTCTGAACATCACCTGCAAAGCCTGTTCTTGTCTTTAGCAGTTTCCACAAGCCTCAGCAACTCTGGGCTCTCACTTTTCTGCCATTGCCCTTCTAAGTCTAGGCTGATCCTTTGTTTTCATTCCTTGCTACGTGTCCCTCTTTCTACCTCTTCTACTGTCCTTTTATATTCCAAGCTCATGATAAAGTTCCCCGTGCAGTTGTCAGTTCCCTTAAAAGTACTTTCTTCCACATTTGAATGAAGATTATATAAACTCAAGTTCATTTTTCTACCATACCCCTTGAGCAGCATTCCCTTTTAAGGCTCATACAAAGAACAAATGTGCTTTTTTTCTCTCTCTCTCAGTATTTTGGAATCTACTTTTTAAAAATGTCTTAGTCCTGTGTCTGGTTATAGCCAGCATTTATTTCCTTCGAAAAGACAATCTCCAAGGTACTTACCCACTTCTTATCATAAATCCTTTCTTGCATTTTAATCAGAATTAAGTTCACAGAAGCAGCATCTTAATTTCTTCATTTGCTTTTACAAAAGTAAAAAGTACATCTTGGATCCACTTCCTTAAGCATAATTAGATTCCTTTATGGTTGAAACTTATCATGACTTTATCCTAATAATGTTTCAATTTTTTCTGCTGCTTATAGTAAAAATTATGTTTAATGACAATCTTGATTATTTTCTCAAAATGTCTTTCCTAAACACAGACATAGAAACTACTTTTTCAACAGCTCCCCTCCCTAAATATTGTAAAATTTCTACAGATACAAAGAGCCATGTCTTTTCTTTTGGCTCTACTTACAACAAACCAGCTGTCTGCAGAGCTATCAGCAGGGTTTATTTTTCTTGGCTTAAATGCAAAACTCTAGTTATTAATATGGGTGTAAGTTCTCCTTGCTGACAATTTAAGATAAAGTAAATTGGAAGTGACATAAAGGAGCATGTGTGTGTTAATGTGCTTCACCAAGATTCTTTCCTGACATCCTGAAAATTCCGCTCTGGATGGCCAACACCAGAAACCATTGCAAGTAACTACATGCTGTTAAAGGGTGGGCATTCTCATTGATTTGTAAAAGTGACAGATGCAGCTTGTGATTGTAAATTACCAAAGTGAAGTTAGTCCCAAGTGATCTCCAAGCAGACTCCTCCAATTTCCCAACCCCCGGCAATTGTTTGGCTGCTTCTCAAGCATTTAACATTTCCTTTTACTTGCTGCAATGATTCCTGTGGGCTTTAGTGTACCTCTTTATTCTTTCTTTCTCTTTAATTTACAGTAATTTAATCCAAAACAAAAAAATCTTAAACATAGAAAATTATCTTGGCATTATAATTGTTCTTATTCTTATGTTTTGTGGCCTTGAGTAATTATTTTATTTTTGGACACTGTTCATATCATAGTGATCCTCTAACTTTAATGTACATAAAAATCTCCTGGAGTGCTTATTAAAAATGCAGATTTCTAAACCTCCTGCCCGGAGATTCTGATTCAGTAAGTCTGGGCAATCTGTGATTCTGTGTATTTAATCTGATCCCCAGGTGACCCTCATGCAGGTGGTCTGTGTACTGCTTTTGAGAAGCATTAGACTCAAACCTTAATCTCTTATCAAGCTTCAATTATGTGTTTCTTTCTATTTTTATCTACTTTACATTTTCCTTAGGCAATGTTTTCAATAGTAAAGATTGACATCTTCAGCTTCGTAACTGTGGTTCAACATGTTGAAATTAGCTCTCCTAAGACCTGAAAAATTCTGCAGTGTCACAAGGAGGACACAAGCGTTCAAGAGGCATAGAGCGATACTGATCACAGTCTCTGCATTTCATGTTCCCACATTTTATGTCTATGGTGTTTAGAATGCATCTCAGCCAACTCTTGATAATAGCAACATTTCACTTGAGAGATTCTTCATTTAAATATTTTATATCAAATTAGATATTGCCTTTACATTGCCACATTTTTGAAATATAGCATGTTCATATAAAATATTTAAATACTATTAAATTTATAAGGCAACTAATGCCATGGCACCTTAATCAAAAACAAAATACGATATGATGAAATGGTATGACTTGAAAATGCGTAGGGACAAACTTTAGCCCAGACTAAATGTCAGCAGTAAAATACTCGGTAATGAAATGAGCAAGACCAAAGGTCAGGCTCCCGTAAAAATCCCATTCTAGCTCCAGCTTTATTTTAAATCATTTCAGATTATGTATGGTAAGTTGTCTATTCTTTCAAGTGAGATATCCTTCCTGTGAACTTCAAGCTGGGTATTGCTTATGAGAGGTGAGAGGTGAAAGGTTCCAGGCTGGGAAGCTACACTTATAGTGCTTTTTCTCTTTCTCTTCTTTTCAATTTGTAATTCTCTCTTGGTGACTAGATCTCTTTCTTAAAAGAAGTTCTGGAAAATAGCCTGTGATATTTTATAGAATAGATGAGTGACTTGTAGTTTCATATGTCCTGGTTTCAGTGCTTTTTCTCTTTCTCTTCTTTTCAATTTGTAATTCTCTCTTGGTGACTAGATCTCTTTTTTAAAAGAAGTTCTGCAAAATAGCCTGTGATATTTTATAGAATAGATGAGTGACTTGTAGTTTCATATGTCCTGGTTTGCCCAGGAAAATCCCAGCTTGTAACCTGCTATAGATAAATTATAACTGTTAATTATTTTTAGCTCCCCTTTTATTCTCAAAAATGCCCATATTTGGAGTATAAATCATATGGCCACTCTACTTACTGTCAATATATAGAAGTATTTTACAATCTCAAGTATTTCTAGCCTGGCCATGTAATGGTCCTTAAATCCACTGGGAAAAGCTAGCTATTATACTTGTCAAAGAACAAAATTACAACAAATTTAGTTGAAGATCTCAATTGCTTTACTGTGATTCTAGAATCATGCAGCATGCTATTGTGTAAAACAGAATAAGTGTTCCGATGAGCAAGCAGAGGAAGTCAGTTTTATAGACAGAAAAAGACTAAACAAAGCAGAAACAAGGGACAAAAGAATGGATTGGTCATTTCAAAGTTACTTTCCTTGTAAGACGGGGACAAGAAGACAAAGCAATAGAAAAAATAACATCAGGTTACTTTAAGCTATCTCTTTGGTGTGAGGATTAAAACAGAGGGAACTTCTTTATCATACCTATTGAAGATTTAAACTGGCTTGTTCCAGAAAGAAAAATTGGCTATCATTCTGTTTACTTCTAGAAAGGTCAGCCCACAGCCTAAGTGACATGGAATTTAGCAGGGGTGACTCCATTTTGATTTCTATTCTGGCCTTTTGGGACCTAGTGCAGGAACTCAGTCCAAAACAATGGCCTCCTATGATTTTTGTTTAGCATACCGCTCAATCACAGGGCATGAGTAAGATCAGAATTGTCTCTGCCATGTTATAAAATAATCATATAAAATTTTCAGTATAATTTCTTAAGACAAATAATCAAGTTAAAGCACGACATTCTTTTGCTTAGAATCATCTAGTTCAGTGGTTCTCTAAATTGAACATGCATCAGAATCACTTGTAGCACCTATTAAAACACAGAGTACCTGGCCCCACCTCTGGAAATTTTTGACTAGGGTAGGGTCTGAGAATTCACATTTCTAATAATTTCCCAGGAGATGGTGATGATGCTGGTTCAGAGCCTGCACTTTGAGAATCAATGACCTCATGGCTTCCTGTTTCACAGGGAGTAAAAGTCAAAATTTTTATAATAGCCTAAAAACTTTAATGATTTGGCTGACAGCTATGTATCTGACCTTCAACCTCCAACCTACTTCCTTCCAGTGGCACTGGCCTCCTTGCCACTCCAGGAATAAGCAAGCACTCTTCCTGCTTTGCACTGTTCCTTTTGCCTGGAGGGACACCCCCCCACACACACAGATAGATAAATAGTGCACTTTCTCACCTCCTTCAAGTCTTCACCCACACTCTCAATAAAGCTTCTTTTGACCACACTCATCAAAATTGCAACCAAATCCTCAGCTCTGTTACCCTGCTCAAGTTTTCCTTTTTCTTCCCCTGCAGAACATATGAATTTATAATATTCTTACTCCATTTACTGTCTGCAATTCCCCCTCCCCCCAATGTAAGCTCTTTGAAGGGATTTTTTTCTGCTTTGTTGACTGATGTATCCTGAACACCTTGATGAGAGCCTGGTATACAATAGGCATATATGTTTATTGAATAAATGAATGCATCACCAATTTTAGTTGTGCCTTTGTACATGAATGAGTAAGGCATGTGATTGCAGAAGACTTTGAAAGAATCTTGAGACATTGTGTGTGTGCGTGTGTGTGTGTGTGTGTGTGTGTGTGTGTATGTTTTTAGGATAGAATTAAATGCTCAGACTTTTGACTTGCAATTTTGTCATATCCAAATATTTGCTCATCAAGTTTGTGAAACCTTATGCTGTGTCTATGAAATTTTTGTTTTTTTCATGCAACACTTTAATGTCACATCCTTTATTTTAAGACATCTATCTACTGGACACTCTTTCCCAAACTTCTTGCTCTTTTGTCCTCTACCACTACATTTTCAAAAGTCCAGCATTAACTGTTTCTATGGAAACTATTAGAGATGTAACATCTATAATGCAGAAGAAAAAGAGGGAATAGAAAAAATTGATCCAAAGGTGTCACTTGCATTATGGACTAATTCACAGCTCCATAAGAACAAGTTCTGTGAATACCACTCTTCCAAAGGTTAGACAGAGTTTTAGAAGGTTAGAAAAATCATTCTTTCATCAGAGGAAATGAGTAACAAGTCTGCAAATGAATTTCATTCAATTCTTTTGAGAAATTCTTTGTAATCATTACATTTCAAAAACCCATTTGTCTTTTGACTTGACTTAAAAAGCATTTCCCATTTTATTTCAAAGTCTCTGTCCTGGTGAACACCCTCAATCCTACCCTCATGCCCAATGACACTCAGCAAAAAAGTTAATTTTCAATTTCTGTTTTTTTCCTACCCACATGAAGCAAAATTATGGGCATGATTTTTTAAAGTCAATTTAGTTAATTTGGGGGATTCTTTAAAGCCTATCTTTCTTTTTTTCTTTTTTTTTTCACTCCTATCAGAAATATGTCACTGGAGTTCCTCTTCATGTTTGAGAAGAAAGAAAACGTTTTTGGGAAACCTATATCTAATCAGAGAGACAATAAGTTTAGCAATTACAGGCATATAGGCTTCCTAGAGCAAAGAGACATTTTTCTTTAATTGCTCAGTTGCTGTCATCAATTATTCAAAGCCCAGTTTAGATGCTGTTGTTCTTTAAACTCGACTGATTAACAGATTTGGGATTAATATGTTAGCACTGGCCATAAGCGATCTCACCCTGCATTCCCTGAAAACTGCTCCCTGCTTTGTAGAGCAGAGTTCCCCTGGCTCTTAATTAACTCATCTGACCGTCCTGTAAGGCTAAGCAGACTGATTAGCCCCACAAGTGGAGCAGCAAACACATCACATCGATGGCTTTTTCTCATTTGACATGGAGGTTTGGGGATCTCAGTGTGTATTTCTTTTTTCCAAATCTATTTTGTAGCAGTTAGAATATTTTCTAAATGACTATTTCTCCTAAAAGAATATTAAGACAAATGAGTTAAAGTGGTCTAAAATTTTGACTCCAAAGGATAATCATTCAATAGGAAGAAAATGCATTAAAAATAAAATAAAGTAAAATGAAAACCAAGAAATTCAGAGACCTAAGGTTTTTATTCTATTTTGTAGGATTTCATGATTTCATACCTGTTCAAAGATCTTTGAACTTTCTCTAAAACCTTCCTTATTGTTTCACTGCCTTTTTTTTTTTTTTTTTTTTTTTCCTGAGCTGGGAAACTATTGTCTCATCTTAACCTTTCCATACAAATACCAAATACCATTCTGCATTCCCAAATAGTAAACAAATTTAATTTCTATGACATTTACAAATTTTTCAATCCATTATTTAAAGGAATTATTTTAAAACATTCCAATGCCCAGCACAGTGACTAACACCTAACAGTACATACTGCACAATAAGTTCTCTTATTCTTTGCATGTTTTTTCTCTCTTTGAAATTCATTGTGACAATACAGCAAATTGAGTATGACTTTTTGGAATAAACCAGAGAAACTAATCAGGTTACTTCAATATCAATTATAGTGTGACTCTATGTAAACATTGGCTTGTGGTAGTAGTATAAAATTGTTTATTTCAGTGATCCTTTTGATAAATGAAAAAAATTCTTTCAATGAAATCTTGAAGAAAACAAGGTATATGGAATTTAATCAATTTCCTCCTGTTCTGAATTTTTTTGTAACATCCAGAGAAATCACTCCATATTTTCTGGAGCAGTTTGGGGCTCACTGAATTATCACTGACAATGTCTGCACCTCTCCAGGCTTTCAGTGCCTCAGGACTTTGATTCCCTATCTAGATTCATTGTCAATGTTCTTCCATGAGCCTTTCATAGTCTAATTCTAGTTTTTGACAGTTTTGTTTTGGACATGGTGGAGGTAAACAGATTTTCACTGCTAAGGAAGACATGGGTGATCTGTTAGAAATTGAAGCATTTTTAGGAGAAAAAAAATGATGCTTCTTTTTCTATTTTTTTGCTTCTTCTGCCAACCAGGATGATATACTATCCTCAAAACAAAAAATAACTTAATGCTCATTTGAATATTTTTTGTTTTATGTGTTCATTTTTGAGATTAATAAAGCAATTGTACAGTGTCTTTAATCAGATTATTGGTTGTCATTCTTGCATCTTCAATTTAGGACTTTGAAAGCTTCTTTCAAAACACACCTAGGATAAAGTTTAGTTTTTCTTACCATCCATTTTTCTGAATTCTAAGCCATACGGATTTGATAACATCTTGAGAAACTACAAATTTTCTAACCATAAACCCTCCAAAGAGGCACTTGTAGGTGCTCACACTCTTTCGCTTTTATTGCTGTAATACTTTTTCTTTTCCTCATTAAACCAATAAATGGAATAAAGACCAAGTGTTTTTTTTTTTTAAACGATACTTTGTCTAAGACAAAAGATTTTGGTAAAATGAATTAAAACACAATATATACAAGTATTAAGAAACTTTATAGAATCTTTATATAAATATCTTATTTTGGTTTGTATGGTAGAGCTCAGAAGCCAAACAACTCTTATATAATAGAACACAATATATACAAGTATTAAGAAACTTTATAGAATCTTTGTATAAATATCTTATTTTGGTTTGTATGGTAGAGCTCAGAAGCCAAACAACTCTTATATAATAAACTGAAGAACTGAGCAGAAGCAGGTACTAAGCTTAGCATAAAAATGGACAGAGTTAGAATTAATACGAAATTGAGACACATGGGAATCTAGCACTTACATATTTCATGTGAAGAGATGGAGACCACGAAAGATTAGCTTTAAATTCCTATCACAAATTATTATCTAAGACAAAATTCCTCTAATCTAGGCACTGGTTAACTCTTGACTATTTTTTTCCTGAAATGGCTAAAATTTATTGAATACTTATTTGTAACAGGCACTATTCTCAGCTCTTTTTATAAATTAATTAATTTAACCTTTATAACACTCAATGTGACATAGGTATGTTTATTTCTAAAAAAGGAAACTGAGTTACAGAGAACATAAGTAACTTGCTCAAGGCCACACAATGACCTTGATAAATAAAAAAATGGCTAAGCCAAGGTATAAACCCAGACAGGCCAGCTCCAGAGTATGTTGTCTTAACCTCTACACTTCCCTTAATCAGTGAATTTATTAGTTTTCTGTTGCTGTTATAACAAATTACCACAAATTTGGTGGCTTAAATAACACAAATTTATTATCTTACAGTTCTAGAGGTCAGAAGTCCAGAATGGATTCCAAAAGGAAGCTAAAATCAAGTTGTCAGCAAGCCTGCGTTCTCTCAGAGGTTCTAAGGGAGCAGCTGTTTCTTTGTCTTTTCCAGCTTGTAAAGCACGTTGTTTGGTTTGTGGCCCCTTCCTCCATCCTCAAAGACAGCAAGGTGGTACCTTTAAAAATCTCTTTCTCTCTGCTTCCATCGTCATGTTGCTTTTCTCTGTAATTCTGATTGACGTTCTTCCCTTGTAGGAGAGAGGGAGGACCCTTGTAACTGCATTGATAATCCCACCCAGATAATCCAGAATAATCTCTCCATCTCAATATCTTTAATTTAATCACACCTGCAAAATCTCTGTACCATGTAAGGTAACATAGTCACAGGTTTGGGGGATTAGGACATGGACATCTTTAGTGGCCATTATTCATTCTACCACAGTGACTCAAAACTAATTAATTTTAAAGACAAGTACCTAGTATGCCAAGAATGTAGAAAACTCCACTGGAGAAAATAACTAAATTCAAATCCAAGCCCAACAATTAGGTATTATTAGACATTTCCTCATATGGAAATTAAATATGACCATTACCTATCTTCGCCTTTCTCTCTGGAAAGAATGAAATGGTAACAGTTATCCACGTTCAGGGAGGGACTAGGGAGTGAGGAGGAGTCTGCAGCCCCTCCTTGTGGTACTGGGAGTCCTATCAGGAATATTTCCTGCCTGTGGTTACTGCATAGGCTCCTGCAAGTATTCTGAGCACGGAGAACAAGGGAACCATGTACTTCGAGTACCTCAATATTAACAAGCACTCTTCTTGACAGACATTTAAAAATGTATATTACACTAGGAAAAGAGTACTTTTACATTTATGTATATAATATATACATTGAGCTCTTTGTTGTGCCTCAGAAGCATTTTTATGTAGTTAGTATTTCAAAACATTTTTTTAAAAGATTGGGGGAAGACTAGTCAATCAGTTTTAATAATGGCCTCTTTGTAATTTCCCCTGATATTTTAACATGCTTCTTCAGAAAACTGTACACAATTGCAATCAGAGCAAACAAAGACAAGTCACTTTTACAATGAGGTAACTTAATGCTTTCCTTAAAGGTGTAACTTGATTAATTTATATTATGAGGCTAAGCAGGACGATCCAAAAACAAAGGTACCATGTATCTACAGAATGTTATTATTCATTATAATAAAGGCCAGGATAATAACAGCCCAATAATAGAATATTATTAAATTGATAGCAGTGACACAATGGGATTTCCAGAAGGTAGCAAGCAGCTTTAAAGAAAAGGACCTATCTTAAAAGATAGGGACCTCTCATGGCAAGAAATGAATCTTGTTTATCCCAGGGAAAAATGAAATAAAGATTGACTATCTTTCAGTCTCTTCCAGCTCTACATTTACGATGGCAGGAGAAGCTCAGATCTATGAAAGAACATCCATCCATGCCCTTTCCCAATGGATGCAGGAAAAAGTTACTCCTATCAGTTTGTGTTCAATGTTATGAATCTGACTTACTTGTCAGCATCATGATTCATGACAGCGAACAGAAAGTGTGAAGCCTGCATTTATGTGGGTTGGGAATAGATTAGAGTATTTAGACAGCTTTCATGTCCAGTCTCAGCCGGTCTTGCTGGACATGAAAGAAACTTCAGAAAATTCCCCAGATCTACTACAGGCTCAGAATGAGATCCAGGGAGATGAATCATTACTTGCTGAAGGCAAGTGTCATGAATATATCATCGAAGCCTATACTAGCAACCTTGGGGGAAAATCCTATTCCTGTGTGTGAATAAAAAATGCACATTAATCCTAAATAAAATTAGATATCCGTTTTGGGGAGATTTTGCATGTCTCTATCCTAAAGGGTAGTGAAAAACTACCTGAGGAAGAGAACATTTAGGTACACGTGCATTATCCTTGCCGGTTGAATGAGGTGGCAGATTTTCTTTATTCAACAAATGTCTTCGCTTTTGGCTTGAATTCACTCTTAGTGACCACACCTCATAACATGGCCCTAAATTAATCGTCTGTTTGGTTGCTCACCACTTACTATGCACTTATGATGTGCAAGGAATTGTGTGCTAAGTTGTACAGATACAAATTTGAAAGACAGTATAAGCACAAAAAGAGCTCAGCCGAATAAAATTACATACTTTTCCCCCAAAATGCTATAGCAGAGCTGCGTGCAGAGTGCTTGGGGAACAAAGGAGGGCATTTTTCAGGAGAACTGATGGTAAGAGTGAGAGGCTGCTTCCTGAGGATACATATAACACATGGATTTGGTTTTGTGAGATGGTTAAGAGGTTGACATTCGGACAAAAGTGGGGAGGAGGAAGTATTTTGGTTAGAAGGAGTAGTGTATACAAAATCATGGAACAAAAAAGTAAAGAATATGACTACTTAATAAAACTAAATACTAATAAAAATAAAGAATATAAATACTGAAGTGGGCGAAGGGCTGATGAAACCAAGAGTTTGTCGGTGAAACTTGCTGAGAAAAACATATGCTAGATAGAAATCTTAAGCTTTTATGTATTTGTTTTATTTTTTATTGTCTTTAAATTGAGTTGCAGTTTTGCAATATGTTGACAGAAAGTGACCTGGAGGGAAGTGACAATAGAGGCAGGAAAAACTGACTAAGTGAGAGGGAATGAGGCCAGTGAGAATGAGATGCAGTGGAAGAAATGAAATTGGAAAATATGTCAGACATGAAATTGAAAGTATTTGGTGATATATATAAGGTGCAAAAAAAGAGTCTATGTTTTTGTTGAGTTACTCTGTGAACACCACTGCTTTTAGGGAGGAAGATAGTGGAGTGGTGGAGAGAAGGTAAAGAAAATGGCTTGAAGCAGATTGAGAGGGTATGACCCGGTGCAGATGTGCAAGATCAGGCTGAACTTGGGAGTAAGTCCTGCACTGGCTATAAGGATTTGGGAGCCAAGAGGATGGTGATAATCTTTTATGCCAAGGCTATAAACAGACTGCCCCGAAGTATATGTTGGGAGAAGAGAATTGACTCTGAAAAGTAAGTCAGTGCTAATGAGAAACTTGCTAATTTTGCTCTGCGCATTAAGTTTCACCTCCATTGAGTGTACCTGAAAAGAGGAAGGGCACTGACTCACAGGCAATGCTGAGTTCTCCAACTCTCCTGGGCTCCTTCATGTGTCTTCTCCACTTAGCCATACACAGTCCTACAAGTATATCAGATGCTACTGAAGTGTTCAAAAAACAACAAGATCATAAAATACAAAGAAAAGATTTTGAATCCATCATAGTTCAAGGGTAAAGCAATCTGGAAGCTAAACATTTCATGAAGTGATTTCCCAGGATGGCACCCATTTCCTAACCTTGCTCAACATCCTTTCCAAATGAGCCTCCCTTAAATATGCTACATAGATTGACAGCCATCTTTTAAAATCTAGTACCCATTCCCCAAAAGGTTTGGTGTTCTCCTAGGTATATTTCCTCCTCCCCCACTAAAATATTTCTGCACATCTTGGTTATTTGGTCTAGAGTAACATGCCCCATGGGGTTAGATAAAAGAATCTGGGGTGTCTATGAGCACTCCAATTTTTGTCTCCTTAAGTTCTCCTGTGAGTTTGGTGTGCAAATGTATCTTTCATCATCTGAGAGCCCAGTGGATAATTCTTGGAGTGTGCATGCACGCACACACCCTACCTCCTAAGTTGCAAATACCAGAAAATGCTATTTTTTTCTTCCAGTTTCAGTAACATTTTAGGATTATGCCAATTAAACAGACTGAGAAAAAACAGTCGATTGAAACAGCCAAGAAATGAGAGCTTCAAGACACATGTATTCAAGACTGGAACGTGTAGCAGGAAGAATGTATAAATTGTGAGCTGAAAATAAGCTGTAGAATAAACCCTCTAACTGGCCCAAGGGCTCATTAGCACAAATCCCCGAGGTGTTTGGGAAGCTGACCTTTGTTCCTGTCTCACACCTCTGACTTCAGAAATATGTTTGGCTCATGTTATAAGAGCTTGGAAGTCTGAGAATTTTGTTAATGCCTGAGTGTAACCAGTGTACTTTATTCTCTAGTATTCATACTATACCAGTGAGAAACTGATGTTGATTAAATGCACCTGCTCCTCATGAGGTGCTGAAGGCAGATTAGGTCACATGATGCTGGATCTAGGGGTTCAGTTAAGCTTCCAACAATTCTAACACAACCCTCCCTCATTCTCAGACATTATTACCATGCTCTTCATGGTCTGAATCCAGAGACTTGCACCTGTGCCTGTCCACGCACATGGTTTTGGTCTTGCCACGTACCCCAGTGGTATTGACTTCCATATGTTTCTTTAGAACAGATTTACCCACATGGAATCTCTACCAGGCCTTTTCATCCATCCAAGCCTCTTGCTGGCACTTAATCCAGTGAAAACCAGATTATGCTAGGGTAAGGAGTAACTGAAACAAGTAGATGTAAAGATAGAAGTTGACGGTAATGGGAAAGGGAGAGAAGGATACATTTAGGGGAAGGATTTTTAGGATGAGAAAGATTTAAGAATATGTGTAGTCTGAGAAAAAAGCATCAGTGGAGAGGAAGAAATCAAAGACACTAAAGAGACTGGGTATAATTGATAGTTTAGAAGCCCAGAGGAGGCAGTAGAGTTTGGAATATAGGACTCAAGTGGAAGCATCCAAAATTGTTGGTCTCTCTTTCCTGAGAATAGAAAGAACAGACAGAGTACAATAAAAAACATTCTTATGTTCATCTAGCAGATATCCTGGACTAGGACTACAAAAAAAAGCCACTTAAAGGTAGAGGCCTATCCCATCCAACTCTAACGCGCTCCCAGGATTCGTTGGTCTGTCCCTTTTCTTCACACAAGCACAAACCTAGGCTTTTTGGAAACAGAAAAAATGGTGAAGTGTTTTCCAGCAAGAAGCTAATGCTTCAGTTGGGAAGACAGAGAAGTAAGCAACAACTGTGATTAAATTCATATACTTAACATTATACGTTGTCGATTTAGAAATTTTGTAATTATTTTCTAAATATGGTCATTTTGCTCTTGTACAAATATAAAGGGCTGAATCCAGGAGTCATTTAGAACTGTGACTTCTTTTTACAAGAAATAAAAGGCTTGATGTATAGAGAAGGGATCTAATTTGCAATTGTGGTTGAATGGAAAACTTAATTTTGCAGGATAATAGAATTAAAAGTGTTTTGCTTCTGCTGTTATTTGGATCACTGTATATTAGCTTCATGAATTGGAGAGTTGCAGAAATCAGAAAAGAAAAGTATTGCTGGAATGGTTTGGGACCAAACCAGCTTCAGAAATGCCTTGTTGAAATTGATACCAGAATTAAATGTGATGGTAAATGTGGCCATTATAAAAAATCACTACCAGGAATCAGTTAAATATCAACAGGGATTGGAGGATTGGAAGGGAGAGAAAAACTTTGGATCTGACGTTGAAGCTCAGTAGTTGAACCTTTATTAAGAGACATTCCATGTGACCTATTCCTTGTCTCCTCTTTCTCTCCCTTTCTCTTTCTCTCTCACACATGTGCTCTCTCTCTCTCTCTCTCTCTCTCTCTCTCTCTCTCTCTCAAACACACACACACACACACACACACACTCTCACAGCCAGAGGATTTGATACAATTCTTCTCATACAAGGGACTATGGAATATCCCCCG
>NW_007729910.1:155359-156921 GCF_000696425.1 Galeopterus variegatus
TCTCTCTCTCTCTCTCTCTCTCTCTCTCTCTCTCTCTCTCTCTCTCTCTCAAACACACACACACACACACACACACACACTCTCACAGCCAGAGGATTTGATACAATTCTTCTCATACAAGGGACTATGGAATATCCCCCGTAGTAGTGTGCATTCTGTTCCAGTTCAGTCTGGAGAATCTAGGTTCCATTTCTAGCTCCAATAGGACATTGATTCCAAATTACCACACTGAGGAGTTGCCACAATAAATATTATCTTTTAAAATTCTTAAAGTTTCTCGGAGAAGTGTCTTATGACTACTCAATGATATATTGCTTAAATTGACAGACCACAATAGCAGCAATGCTATGAGGTATACCATAGCAAAGTAACAAATGTGGCCAAGAATGACATTAGAACATTTCTGTGCATGAATTGCTGTGATTATAGAACTTACTTGATAGGCAACCACACAACAGGTGTTGAGACAAAATAAAATAGAAGATATGTTTTCTGTTTTAACTAGGAAATAGATGTATTTCGCAATCTGTATTTTGGATGGAAACAATATTTCCTTCCTAAGAGAATTTTAATTTTGTTCGCAGCAGCAAATTGGTGATACATAAGCTACTCATTATGGTGACCCTGTGACCTGCTTCTAGCCACTGAGATCTGAACAGAACTTTATTGAGAAAGGGGGCACCACGAAAGCTTTCTTTGTAAAAGAGGAAAAATAATGCAGATTCTGTTGTTCACTTTTTCTTTCTGTCTCCCACACAGGTGCAGTGGCTTGATCTGCAGCAACATGTTGTGTGACCAAGAGACGACAAGCACAGCCAGTGGAGCTGTCCATGGAGACTGGATGCAGAGCACTAAGGCAGAGCTATGTTCTCTGCTCTGGCTGGTTCCACAGCCCCCTGCACTCAGCCAGCTTTCTGCAGCCCTTCAAGATAAGGCTCTTATAATTCCTCTTCCAGTCATCTTCTTGTAGACCAGGTTTTCTTAATTGATGATAGGAATGGAATAGCTTTGGTGTGAATCACGTTAAGGTATGTGTCAGGGAAGAGCTGAGATGCTATATGTAAACTTTCCAAGTAAGTACGGCTCAAGTGCCAGGTGACCAGGAGCTGGACAGAGGCTGACAAAGCAGCCCAAGAGGGCTTGATCCCCAGTGCTCCCTCAATCTAATGTAATGCTCTGACTCAGGGTGCATGTGACAAGGAGCCCTTCTTCTCCAATGCTGTTCTGAGAGAATAAAATCCCTCTGTGTTATGCTTGAGTATCATGCCCTCATGTTACAGCTCTGCCATTTCAACATGTCTTCCAGCCAGGGGACATGTCATATCAAGGCCTGCTCCAGGGTCCATTCCAGGCTCCTTTTGTTTCTTGGTCATTAATTACCCCATTACAGGTAAAGATACTTTATACTGAAATTTTAAAACATACACATCAGTTAAGGGAATGATGTAATAATCTTCTGTGTACTTATTGCCCAGCTTCAACGATTATAATCATAGAGCAGTTTTTTTTTTTTTTTTTTTTCCTTTTTGTCTTTTTTCGTGACCGGCAATGGATTGCAACCC
>NW_007729910.1:157880-167875 GCF_000696425.1 Galeopterus variegatus
TGCCAAAAGAAGCCTTGGCGAGAATTTGCACCTGGCCCTGGAAGATGGCTAGTGGAATGCATGAGTTTAATACGTCTGAAGTATTCTCTGTCCTTTGCTTCTGCGCAGGATCCCTAGAGAATCTGAATAAATGAATCTGAGTAAATGAATCAGAGTAAGTGGCACCCACCCTAGAAAATAATACATAAAGAACAAGGGTGTAGAGCTTGGGGCAATGATCAAGATGACTCATTTGTATCTTTTTCCAAATTTAACATCCTTTGTAGTAGCAGTGGTTTGAGGCTACTCTAAAAAGAAAATCTATAGCAATGTATGTTTTTTACCCAATCCGAATCAGAAATTTTCCCTTTAGGTTAACAAGTCACTTTTAGCACATTTTTGCTACATTTGGTAGTAAATTATCCATTGCTATTGCTGGCAAGGTAAATGCTGGCATCTAGACCAAAGTTTCACATCACTGGGACTGTTACCACCCCCCTGCCCAAGTCATTAAATAATAATTTGACCTGACAATATGACATTCATCACAAACTCCTTTTAAAAATTCTGCAATTTTTGTGTGTTTTTTTAAAAATCCAAATGCATATGCTTGGAATATTTACACACATACATGCACACACGCACACATATACAGCCTAGCTTTGACTGAAAGTGTTCTTCTGTAAGATGGAAGTTTCATTTTGCACCTGAATTAACTGAACAGCCACATGGACTAAATGATTTTCCTCCACACAGAAATATAACAGGTAATAAAGCTGTCTTTGTAGTAAACTGAAAACTCACTATGTAAAATGCACTAATTTGGTGACTATGTTAAACACACATTTATTTAAATAGTTCCGGCCCTGGAGGAGCTTTATAACTAGGGAGGAGGGAAAAAAGCTTACAAAACTTGGAAAATCGCCAGCCAAAGTCAGCAGTAAGTGCCGACTGAGTGGTGTAGGGAATACAGACTCACAAACTTCCGAGGAGAGAAGCATTGTTTTGGATTGGGGTTGCCGGGGAAGCATCTGTGTAGCTGGTAAATTAGAAGTTTAAAGTTGGAGAATGGAAATGCCTAAATATATAAGAATAATGGGAAAGGCAGGCCAGGCGGGGGCAGCAGAATGAGTAAGGAGTAGAGAGTGCTATAGCTAAAAACAGATATGAGCATTTGAGAAAGCATCCTGTTTGTTGAAGTGAATGATTGGACAAATATTTATTACGATTCTGCAGGCATCAAGCACTATCTTATTTGCTGTGGATATAAAGGTGATGAGGTTTTTGATATCCAAAGATCCTTAATAGCAGAAGCCAACTCTACTGAGCAGGATGATGTCACTTAACAGGCAGGGCACCGCCATCAGGCAGCCTTGGTTCCATCCTGGCTCTGTTACTTATTACATGACCTTGCACACATTCTATAACCATTCTCAATCTCAAATTCCTCATTTATAACATTGGCATAGTGATGCTTTTTCTGTAAGTTTGTTATAAGAAATAAAAGAGAGAATGTATGCAAAGGGAAAGGCTCAATAACTGGCACATGGTGACCATTCTATGAACCATAACCATTCCTGTTGGCACGCAGGACTGAAGCCATGTTGGGACCTAAAACCGTATGGGCTTTAGAAAAATTTTAAAAGCTTAGCATGCATTTCTCTGAGTTCCCTCTTTTCCCATGGTTACTTGATGTTTTCAACCTTGGTTATGGGGCAGGATGGCATTGTTTACATAAATGTAAAGCCATCTTTCAAGTAACCTGGAGCTGCAAACTCACTAGAGGCATGTACTATTCAGACCCAGAGAAACCAAGGAAGACATCGGTAATGTTGTGCTGATTCCACCCAAAGCAAGTCAAAATACTAAAAGAACCTAAGATAACATCAAAGATGAAAACAGAAGCCAAAAGAAGCCTTGGCGAGAATTTGCACCTGGCCCTTTACACATCCCCCTCCCACTTGCTTTTTGTTTCCCTCATCCCACTCCCTCAATCCCCTCTTTAAAAACCCCTCAGTAAATCTGAGTCTCTGAGATGGTTTTAGTGTGGCCATCTCCTTCAGGTTTACCAGTATTCCTGAATGAAAGATGATTAATCTAACATCTAACATCTCTCCTCAGGTCACCAGTATTCCTGAATGAAAGATGATTTCCATTTTCACCAACTTTTCTTTTTAATTTTGGGTCTTTTTTGTTTGTTTGGTGGCAGGCAGCCAATCTGGGGTTCAGTAACATTCTTACAACTCATGTGTCTCACAAAGAAATATACACATAATCACATATATCTTAGGGATCCAAATCAATTCAACATGAATTTATCGAGGGCCTGTTACCTCCCAGATAGCTGGTTCAGCTATAGTGTTGAGAACACGGAGTTCACCTTTCAGGGGCAGAGAAAGGAGGCATTCTAGAAGAGCAGCTAAGAGCTTGGGATTTGAAAACTTTTGATCTGGGCTCCAGCTCTTTACTAGATTGTAGCCATGTATGATGAATCTTTCTCAACCCCATTTTCCTCATCTTTAAGATAATAATAATAATAATGACACCTACTTCCTCGAGCTCTTGTGAGAAGTGTATGATGAAATTCATGGAAAGCACATGGTAAGTGCTCCAAAAATGTTAGCTATTAAGTATGCTCCATGATCCCAAACTCATTCTCTCTGCTCCCTATACCTTCTTTTTCATCTCTCCTTTGTAGGTTAGGCAGACTGATTCCCTAACTAGTTTTCCTCCTCAGGATGAGTAGGGGTTGAGGAGGTAGAATCATGTAATAGTAACAAAATGTTACAAGAACATCTAATGTTATTTGAGAGGACACTGTGTGTCAGACACTGTTCTCAGTGCCTTGTGTGTATGAATTCATAATAATGACTACATTATTCCAGTAACATATTTACTTATACAGATGATCATTCCAATAAATTGTGATATGTCATTCAAAAAAATTTTAATCCAAATCAGTGCCTTGTGTGTATGAATTCATAATAATGACTACATTATTCCAGTAACATATTTTCTTATACAGATGATCATTCCAATAAATTGTGATATGTCATTCAAAAAAATTTTAATCCAAATAATACTAGCATAAAAAAATTTTGGCTGTCTGTAGAAAGAGCAAGGCAAGAAAATAAGAAGCAGAATTTACCTGTTTTCTTAGGCTATTTTATCTCTATTTAATCTGTGAGTGCTGGGTAGGAAACAAGACTGCCGCACTTGTGGGAGAAACAGGAGCTGTATGACAGTCTAAGCCAGGAGTGTATATGCAACAAACAGAAAGAATAGATAAACTGATGAAGACACCTAGAGTTCTAATTTTAACACTCGGTCACTCTCCACATTGTAATGTTTAATAGCTATAAATTAAACAATGGTGAGGAAGGGCATGTTTAAGGGACTGTGTCACTCTTGAACATTAGATCTTAGTGTAATGTGCAATGTTTACTTCCATCAACATATAATCAGACATAAGAAAGCTTCACTCAGCAAACCGCATGACTGCTGATCAGAAGTGCATGCCCCCCCCCTTTTTTAGTTGAAGTTTGTTTGCAAAATGGAAATAAACAAACACATTGAAGATAATATTTCATTACATCACTAAATGTCTGGCTTTTAGGATGAGTTTTCTAAATTACCATAACAATTTTGCTTAGAAATAATGCTAAGCTTTGGACACTGGAACTTTTTTTTTTAACTATAAATTCAGACTCACAACCCATACTGTTCTTAAAAATATTGTGCAAAACTGCAGGACACAGTCTTTTATTTACTGAAAAAAGTCTTATGATACCATCCAAAATAGTTCTGGACCTCAAATAGTATTTAGCAAGCAATCATAAAAAAAAAGTTAAAAGCAAATGAACAGGAAATATACCATTAGTAGTTCTATTACAAATACAGAGAGCTTCGAAAATGAAAGGCCTATTTGTTTGGCAAAATGACAAGGTGAGGTGCAGGCCCAGCCTAAATCACAAAAGCCTATTTTGCGATAATTGTGGGACTCTGAGAGTTGTCCTAATTCAACACTTCTCTCATTCTAGAGTGGCTTTTGGAAAATATATTCAGTGAATGACCTAAGCCTTATGGGACCCAATACATTCTGTGTGTAACCAATACTCCTGGCAGCAAAGAAATGTGGTTTTTCTCCTCAGCAGGGAATTTTCTTTCTTGGCTGGAAATTAGATCTCAGGGTCCAAATCAGAGATAAAGCAATAAAAATCTCTACACTAGAATTTCCTTGTTGGAAGAAAAAAGTGGAGAAAAATGAGGTTTCGGATTTTATTTATTTTCTTATAATTTACTTCTGTGTTTTCTAGGGTATTCCTTGCTTTTCTCCTTTTTTGTGTTTTCCCAAATTTCCATGTTCAATGACATGCCCAAAGCCTCTCCACTTTCATTAGTTTCTGCTTCATCATTGCCTTCTTCAAAGTGCTGTTTTCTCCCCTCCCTTCCTAGATCCTCAGATCCATTTTGGGACATAATGGATATATGTATGTCTGTATGCATTTATACACATATATACAAATTTGCAACTAAGATAACTTCAAATGGTAAAAGTTAGGGCAGGATAACCAGGGACAGGGAGGTCATGGTCATGGTGTCTAAGAGCCATTTACTACTATGAGGAACCAGAGAACAAGAGTGTACTCTTGACCTTAAGTCATCTGGGGGCTAATTGCAGAGTCAGAACCTGACCTTGGGCCTCTTGACTCCAAGGACCTGTCTGCTATGTGATGCTACAGAGTCTTAAAAAAAATGCCAGAAGAAGCATTAATAGAAAGTTCAAGATTAATTTTCAATGTTGTACTTTCTCCAACACTAATTCATATGGAGCATGAATGTCTAAGGATGAGTTTACAAAGTTTGAAGTTTAGAAGAAAAACAAAAGAAAGGAAGTGAACACTTCAGAAGAGAGTCGGGTTATGTTACTCGAGACTCTTACCCTTCAGGTTCAAGAAGTGAAGTCAGGCAACACAGAGGAACCATTTGGTTTAGAATTTCTCTGAATTCCTTTAATCCCTTAGGCCAGTTAAAGGGGAATGAACTGAGCGTTCTGCATCTGCTAGTGATTCAAGTCAAATGGGAAGCATTGCATGAGTCCCCTTCAAGAAATATATAGTGCACTTGGCTATTGTGAAAGTAAAGCACGGCCAACTGCAGCCAACCAATCTGACTAGTAAATGCAGAGACACTTCCAACATATGGGGACCTGATGCTCAAACAGACACACAAGGAGTTACCAAAAATGTGCCAAAGAGAAAAAATAAAAATAATTTATTACAAAATGTGTGTATGTTAGTCCCCACATTATTCTCAGTACTTATTCTGTTACAAAGTAGGAGACATATTTAAATGAAACTCTCTTGAGAACTCCACCGTTCATCCTGCCCCAGATTTCTAAACATTCTTCTAAAGACATCTTTGTGATGACATAATAGAATATAATCATCTAGGGAAACGTTACAGGCATTTAAAGCAACATTACTGGCATGTAGTATTGCTATGATTCCCATATGACTTGTAATAGGCTGTGACTAAGTACAAATAAAATTGTGTTTACCAAGGGATGCTATTCATAACAAAAGGAGGTAAAGTAAGGCCAAACTATTTACACTTACTGTGCTGGATCAACTCATAAATTACTGCAAGATAAATATCTACCCCTTCTCAGCAGGTCTGTTTTAATGACATTTGCTCTTGACCTCTGTGAACAAGAAAGTCAAGTTCCTAAGAGGGGAGCAAGTTCATGTGGTATCAGAGGCAGTGGTATTAGTTTTGGTCCAGCAGGATTTCTCAGATCCAATGGTTGAATGAGAATCTTCATTCTAAGCCAAATGTTTCCTAAGACAGAAATTTCTTCGGTCCAATTTAAACTTCAAACTTAAGTTTGCCAGAGGAGACAAAGCCAGAGATGGGGAGGAAGAAAGATAGAGAAGGAAGGAGACAGAAGGAGAGAGAAAGAGAGAGAGAGAGACCTTTAAGAAAAATGGGTTTAATCTAAAGAGAATAAAGACAGATTGTACCTCTTGCAATACCCAAATGCTAGGTAAAAATAGCAGATTAACTTAAAATTTCTTTTGGTACCATCTCATTTACATTTCTCTTTCCAAATCACCAAGTGCCCAGTATACTCATACTGCTCTCCTAATATCCAAAGACAGAAAGACTACAATTTTTACTCAGATAGCCTACTGGTATCATTTTTATTTTCTCTATGATTAACTCTGAAAAGTTTTTTCTGTTTGGGAAAAAAATTAGCTTATCTTCAATTTTGCACCTAGCCACTTCCAGGAATTGGCTCACCTTGCAAGATACCATTGCCAGATTACATTTTAGATTTTTAAATAAATATTGCCAAAACCACTTTTTTTCCCAGAAAATGCCTGTATTCTAATGTAAGGTCAAGACAATAATAAATATTAGAATATTTACCATTCCAAAATAAAGTTTTCAAAGTGAGTAAGTGGCTTAACCTTAAGGAGAGTGCAGAATTTTTAAAGTATTCTGAAATGTTTTGCAATTTTTTCTCAACAATTTGAGTAACCATGTCAAGTAAGTGGAGAATGAGTAATAATAAAAGGATTTGTTGCATTCATGTTCATGTCACATTCAAGAGCCTGTGAAATTGCTTTGCATGGGAATCTAAAATGCTAGACTAGTTCTTGGCATAACTCAAAAGCGAGCCCTTACTTATTCACACTCCTTGGTCTTTTCCAAATATAACAAGAGCAGCTTTGGAAACTCTTTTTCAAGCAAAATTCTTTGGGAGGAAAAAAAAAATCTCAATTTTATTCTAACTATAGGACTTAGATCAGTTTGGAGATGTCTGGGTCTTCTAATAATGGTATATTTTTATTTATGAAATGGAAGTTTCCTTTTGAAAAAAACATATGGATAGAAGTTTGTCTCATTTTTTAAAGATAGTGTAACACAACAACTCTCTTCCTTACAGTTTAGGATCTTCAGTGTGTGACAGTGAAAACCTCTGTGTGGCCAGGAAGTACCCAGTTGCTGTGTCGAAGTCTTTTATTCCTGTGTTTTGTATTTCCCTTAGGGCTTCTCATCTTGTTCACCCCTAAGAAGTCTGTTTTCCCTTAAGTCTCAAATAAAAGCTAACCCTTTCTTTGACTTTCCTTAACACATTTGAGGCATGCTAGCTATTTCCAGTTTAATGTACTAAATATTAAGTGTTAGAAATAGTTAATTTAATAGGTAATAGTTAAAAATGATGAAATTATAGTTAATGGCAAGGAGCATAAAAACCATTTTGACTGAAAAAGTTTTGGCCACAATGCCCAAGAAAAGGAAAAGGTGGTTCTTAGGCTTCATACTTGGGGAGATGGTACTTATAGGAAAAGAACTTCACCAAGCATAAGAAGAGTATTCAAATGGGCTGGGCAACCAGAAAATATGACAAATGCCAACTATAGTCTATGCTTTGATTTCTTAAACATTAATATATTCCCTTTTCCATTTTAAATGCTGTGGTCTAAACAGCATTCTTCTGTTTCTATCGTGTTATAATATTAATAGACTCTAACTTGGAAGCTAAATTTTTATATTAATCATCTCCTATATATCCTAAATAAGATACTAGGAAAACAAGAGAAGGGAAGCAGGGGAGGGAATCACAGCAGTAAAGAAAACACTGGTAGTGTGGATAGTCTACAGGCTTCTATAGAAGTGATGGACCCTGCACCAAATGGATACTCCTCTGTGTTACCATTGCGTAGCAGAAATCTTATTTCTTTTGATAACTAGGAAAATTAACTCCAATAAGCACAGGGGACTTCTTTTTTTGCTGATTTATTCAGTAGCATGAAGTACTTGTTATGGCAAGGAGAAGTCTCAGCTTCTAATCCAATGAAACCATTGTTATGTCCCCTAGTGGAAACTTCCAGACATTAGGCCCTGATACCTCCAAACCAGTAGAGTCTAGGGGAAAGGAGATGTGTAAAAAAAATTGAAAAGTAAATCATTAACTGCAAGAGTAGAGATGTCATTCTCACTTCTATACCATCATTGCCATCATTGTCTTTCCATAAGGTCAGATACTTTATATATGATGATGAATAAGGCATTTAATAAGTCCACAGGTAAGGTCATTGGAAGAAGCATGGTAGACCAAAAAAAAGGCAATCTAAATACAGAAACTTGTCTATTCTAGAAGAAGAAGAATTAAATATATCCAAAGTATCATCATAAAACTGGCTGACTCATGTAAAGCACAGGACCATACCAGGTGTCAGGATCAGTCACTGTTGTGAGTAACTTGGTCCCCTATGAGTGATGGCAATCAGGTTAGCCCTGGCAGAGTAAATGTATATTGATGACCCCATGAAAAATTTTATTCCTCATATCATGACCACATCGTTCATGACCCCTTTGAAAAAGCATTGAGGTGGCTTCCTTGCAAGAAAAGGAGTCAGAGATGATCTGACTAACATCCATACAGTAGATCACATAGTCTACCTGAGTATTGAAAATCTCCTCCACAGTAAAACTTCACTATGATCACTTACACATGGAAAGCACACATTTGTAAATTCTGAGAAGTTTATCTAGATAACTTTTACCCATCCTTTTTGTCATGAAACAAACTTCCTACACTCACCCTGCTGGAAGTCTTATTCCTTCCTCAATTACACAATTAGCTGCTGCTTCTGTATCAGTAAAGATCTGAACCCTCATTCATCTCTTTGCCAAACAAAGTAAGCAATGAGATTTGCCATTTGGAATTATGACCACGGGGAGGATTGCCCTTTCCTGTGTTCTTCAAATCTCTATAGCTACAAAGGTCACAACAATCTGGCTGACATCAGCAGACAAAACAATGTTTACTGTTATCCAGGTTTAAATGATATCTCTTTCAGGAGATGGAAACTGCCCATGAAGCCAGCGGTGTTGCTTGGGGCAAGATGGCACTATGAGAGAGGTGTCCCTAGTGGAGGGCTCACACTACATATGTGTGCTTTCAAGCCAGGCCTTGTGTATATCACCTATGATAAATGGTAAAGTATTGCCAGCTTTCTAACTTACAGCATCCTAGGAAGTTCAAAATAAACATCTCAGGTTACATGGTCAACTGTTGTCCTGTGATCTTTCCATAAGGTCACAGTGTTGCCAGTGATCCAGTCTATATGTGCACCCAGGGCAAAACCGGGAGCTGTTCCAAAATCCTAAGGCCTTCCCTGTAGTTCTCCAATTGTGTCTTTATGCTGGTTCAGACAGCTTCCTAGTGTACTACAAACACTTCAAGCACCACTGAATCCTCTAATTCATAAAAGACAGCCATCTCATTGCGTGTCTTGAAGCCAGGACCAGCAGGAGACCTTGCTCAAACTCTGTTTATCCATCGAGTATAAGTTGCTCCCAAATATCAAAGAGGCCTACCAAGCATTCTTGTGTTTGTTTACTCATTTGTTTTAAAGATAGGGGATATAAAATATAACAACTTAGCTTTCACTTTAAAAGGTCTGTTTTGACATACCTAAGATCAATAGAGTCCAGAAACATCACAGAGGTCCCAGAACCCTGTATTTTAACATAATTTGTTTCTACTCTCTGGCAGTCATGTTATCTTTTAGGCCTTCTGGAATATTCAC
The DNA here is from genome assembly GCF_000696425.1 of Galeopterus variegatus. NCBI lineage: Eukaryota > Metazoa > Chordata > Mammalia > Dermoptera > Cynocephalidae > Galeopterus > Galeopterus variegatus. The sequence goes on from NW_007729910.1 coordinate 167,465, forward strand.
TACTCTAGGTCCTGTAAACATATCAGTATAGCTGTTGCAGCCTTGATGCAAGTTGATAAAGGTAATTAGCAATCTGTCAGGTAAAAGCAAATGGCTTATAGTGCTCCTTGCTTATTGAAGTACAGAAGGAAAAAAAAAAAAAAAAAAAACCCGAAACACAAAAAAACATTTGCCAGCTCAATAGCAACATAATAGTTACCAGGGCCTGTGCTGATATGCCTACACATGTAACAACAGCTGCAAGGAAGACATCACATAATTAAGCCCACAATAATCATAGTCATTGTTCCAGACCTGCGTGTCTTCTGCATAGGTCAACTCGGTGAGGTAAGTGCACTTGTGATGAAAATCTTCACCCAATCATCTTTCAAGTAAATCACTTCCCACACACAACCCAGGACACTCTTGACA
>NW_007729910.1:168304-171658 GCF_000696425.1 Galeopterus variegatus
GGAGAGAAATCTCACAAGTGTGATGTGCAAGCTGTCTCTTCCCAAGTTTGTAATTGGCCCCCTGAAGCATTCTGTGTGATCTGACTTTTGATATAGGTCTGGAGACAACAAGCACTGGTGCAGGTGGGGAGCATTGGCTTCCTCCTTGAAGATGACGACCCCAGGTAAGGTCAAGCACCAAATAGACAGCTTGGGTAGGTAGGGGCAAGGGTCGAGGGCAGAGAGTAGCTGCTGTTTCTGATAGGGGGCATCACCGGAGTTTGGGGGCTTGGATTATTTTGAGTTATCCCAAACTCCTCTCATATGCTTTCCTTCCATTATTTAGGTTATACCATATTCCCATTATTCAACCACAAGTAGCATTTTATTTTATTTTTTAATTTTTAACATTTTTGTAAATTGAAACAATTGATAATACATATTTGTGGGGTACAGAGTTTACTATCAATACCTGTGTACAATATGTGATGACCAAACCAAGATAATTAGCATATTCACCATAAGTAGCATTTTAGAAGGAAGGAAAGAGGTAAGCAATTCACCATATTTTATTTTTTATTATATTATTCAAGTGAGAGAAAACAAATAGACAGCAAATATAACTGATGACAGGAAACTCAATTCTACTGAATGGAAAATGACTCCTCTAATCAGACAATTTTCTAAAAACATGTATGTAGTGTACAAAGCCTCCCTTTTCTCTTCTGTTGTATTTACACAGTAAGTTTATAAATACATTAAAACATAGAAGCTAAATGGTCCTCCGACTTTCCTCCCCTTGGATGGCAAATTAATATAAAAACCCTACCTGAAAGAACTATTTTATCGGGTGGAAGAATACAGAGTGTAAATTTATTGAAAAATTAGGTTTAAAAATAAAGTTCCAAATTAAATAACCATATTATAGTGACAGTAGGCGACTCCAGGGCATGCTTTGCTGGGCTATTAATATATGTCTCTGGCATTGAAGGCACCCAAGGCGTGCATTAATAGACACTAAAACACACCCTGTCATGCTTTAATGCTAAATTAATTAAGCAATAATGTGACCTGTATGAAGGTCTTTCCTGGTCCAGCAGTTACTGAATGGAAGAAATAAAGGTATTGTCAGACACTGCTTGACCAAACAATTGTTAGTTCACATAAACAAACAGAAAAATGTTTTTCTAAAGTACGGTTTTTGTTTTGTTTTGTTTTTTTCCCCAGAGGTAGTTTTAAATTTAAAACACAGAGATTAATTTTTAATACTTTTATCTATAGTTCTATCAGTTATTGAAAGCATTCTTTTTCAGGCTTATAAATATAAATGCACACCTGATGACTTTGATTTTACATATTTTTATTTGAATATTATTAGGCTAATCAGCAAGTCATAAAAGTAAACACTCAAATGAAGCAGATTCAAAATACACATGAAATTTCTATAGGAAGCAAGTTTCTGTAGGAAACAGTCAACTGAGTTTCCTCACACACTTACAAATTCTTTCCATTAATTCCTGTTTTTATCCAATTCTTTTAATGATGAATTTTTCTAAGTTTAACTTCAGAATAAAAGCTAGCTATAACAAGCTTTTAAAGCATTTTAAATAATAACTGTAAATATAGATGCCACTCTACACCTGACAAGAAGATAGGAAAATTATACATTAGTAAATTCATTTAGCATATGGTATAGAATATAATTCAGGTTTCCCCTGATTTTGAACCAGCACTTAACATATTTATTACATTATTAAATATATAACGTATTTACTATATTTATAAAGAAAAAGACTTCTTGAACAAGGCACATAAAGCAGAAACCTATAGAAAAGATTATTTGAAATTAAAAATTAAAATTAAAAAAATCTTCATGACAGAAGACACTATGAACCAAGTTTCAAGACAAGTCACAGACTGGAAAAAGTTATTTGCAATTCAAGTATTAATTAGAGATAATATTAATAATATATAAACAATTCCTGTAAATTGATATAAAGAATCCAATAGAAAAGTGGAAATTATGTGCAGAGGTAATTTATAGAAGAAACTTTGACATGCCAATCATTATATGAAAAGTCATTCATGCTCACTGATTCTCAGTACAAATTACAATAAGGAAATACCATTTCATGTCGATCCAATTGGCAAAACTAAAAGGTGCCTGGTCGCGGATGGCAATGCACAGCTACATCTGAGAGAAAGTTGATAATTCCTATTGAATTAAAGATGAATAAACCACAGTACTCAGCAAAGCCACCTCTAGATATAGCTAACGTGGGAAGTCCAACACAAGTGCACAATGAATCATGTGTAAGGAGGATCATTTTAACACATATTCTAAGTGAAAAGTTGGAAAGAGCACAATCGATTATTGATGGGCAAAGGAGCAAATAAACTGCAACCGAGTCACTGAGGGGAATATCTCAAACTAATTAAAATATATCAGTATAAGTGAACCCAAAACATAATACTAGATGAAATAAGTAATTTATCAAAGACTATGTACAGGTGACAGTATGTATAAAAAATTATAATTATAAACTAGTAATATATATTTCTATGGTTACGCATATGGCAATAATATAAAATCATGTCTAGATATAAAACACTCTCAATTTACAACACTAGGACCACTGGGGAGAGATAGGCCAGGAATGGGAATTTAAAGATATACTTGAAACTCTACCATTTTTGAAGCAAAAATGTCAAAATTATAACATCTCAAATTTGCAGGAGGAATACATGAGAATTTGTTACAACATTTAGGGGTTAAATAATTCAGACATAAAAATTAAAAATTCAATATAGATAATTAGAGTTTAAAGTAATATGTGCTGTATCAGATGCCTGCAGAAGCATTTATATGTAAACACTTTATGATGTATTTTATATTATAGATATTTTAAATTTAATGAGAGAAAGTGCCATTCTCTTGGATTACTATGTAAGCAGTAGTTTTCTGCAGTTAAGTGTAGATCCGTGGAACCTCAAAAAAAAGTATGGTTGGTCAATAGATAATTGGGGAAAAGGCTCTGGATCTTGTTCATTATTTCATTTAACAATTATTTACTGAGTGTGTACCATGTTCCAAATGACAATCCAGGTGCTAAATATCCAAACAAACTAAAGTCCTTGCTTTCATGGAAGTCACATATTAGTGGGTAGGGAGAGAAAATTAGCATAATAAATAAGTAAAATCAGAAGGTAATGTGTACATACAGAAGAAGGAAGAGTAGGACAAGAAGCCAACGGTACTAATGTTGGGAAAGTGGGGATGAAAGAAAGTTGCGGTATTAAAGAGGGTGTGGTCAGGCTAGTGTGAATGAGAAGATGACTTCTTAGCAAAAACTTAAAGAGTTAAGGAGTCAAGCT
>NW_007729910.1:172160-174485 GCF_000696425.1 Galeopterus variegatus
ATATTAGTGGGTAGGGAGAGAAAATTAGCATAATAAATATGTAAAATCAGAAGGTAATGTGTACATACAGAAGAAGGAAGAGTAGGACAAGAAGCCAAGGGTACTAATGTTGGGAAAGTGGGGATGAAAGAAAGTTGTGGTATTAAAGAGGGTGTGGTCCGGCTAGTGTGAATGAGAAGATGACTTCTTAGCAAAAACTTAAAGAGTTAAGGAGTCAAGCTGCATAGGTATAAAAGAGTTCCTCAAAAGTTCATGGAGAGATTTGTATTATCTTTAAATTCTACTTTTTTCCAAGAACTTTTTGAAGTACCCTCATATAGAGCACCAGGAAGGGGGAGAAATCAGTGCAAAGGCCCTGGGGCAGGAATGTACCTGGTCTATTCAAGGAAAAGCAAGAAGACCAATGTGGCTGAAGGAAAATGGAATAGAGGAAGAAAAACTGGAGATGATGTCAGAGAAGAAACAGGTCTAGATTATGTAAGGCCTCACAGTCTGTTGTAAGCATTTTTATTTTTAGCTTGGATGATTTTGAGTAGAAGAATGACTGACTTTCACTTCAAAAGACATATTAGTTGCTGTGCTAAGAAAAGACACTTCTGAGAGCAGGACCGAGGCGGGAGATAAGTCAGGAGGCTGTTGTAAAAATTCAGGCATGAGACGATGGTGGCTCAGACCAACAGAAAGATTGTGGATATATTTTTGAGGTTACAGCCAACAGGATTTGCTGAGGAATTCCATGTGGGGAAGGTAAGCACGATAGGAGTCAAGAGTGACTCTGGTGTTTTTGGCCTGAGTAACCAGAAGGAGGGAGTAGCTATTTATTGAGTTGGGGTTGAGCAGGCAGAGCATATTTGGAAAGAAAGAAAAGGAGTTCGCTGTGGTACATGAAAGTTTAAAATGATACCAAGAAGGAGGAGCTAGTGAGGGAGAAGGAAATCAAGAGCATGTGCCTCCTGGAAGCCATGAGAAGAAAGCCTGTCAAGGAGGACAGAATGATAAACTCTGTCAAATGCTACTACTGGTTGAACGAGGACTGGATTCATCAACTTGAGGTCAAAGAATGACCTTAACAAGAGCATTGCTGATCAAGGTATGTNAAAAGGAGTTCGCTGTGGTACATGAAAGTTTAAAATGATACCAAGAAGGAGGAGCTAGTGAGGGAGAAGGAAATCAAGAGCATGTGCCTCCTGGAAGCCATGAGAAGAAAGCCTGTCAAGGAGGACAGAATGATAAACTCTGTCAAATGCTACTACTGGTTGAACGAGGACTGGATTCATCAACTTGAGGTCAAAGAATGACCTTAACAAGAGCATTGCTGATCAAGGTATGTGGGTAAAAACTTGGCTGGACTAGTATTAAGAGGTAAGTGGAAAGTAATAATTGAAGAGACTCAGCATAGAGAACAATTTAAAATAAGTTGATTTTTATTTGTATTTATTTTATAACTTTGGTAAAGAGAAGCAGAGAAGTGGAGTAATAGGTGTTGTGCGGGGGAGGAGGGTTGTTCTCCCTCAAGTGACCTCCATTTACTCAAGTGGGATCAAGAAAAGGAGATTTTAGAGATGAGGGAAATAATGATTTGTTCATATGTTAACCGGAATGATGGGGGGAGAGAGACAGAAAGAAAAAGGGAGAGAAACACAGAGAGAAGAGTACATCCAAGTGGAGTACCTGGCATTAGAGCAGAGCGAGGCTATTCCTCTACTGCAGTGCTAAGAAAGCCAAAATATGCAGGTGCAGCTTCTGGTAGGAAAGTGATAAATGTAGGGATGGAATTCCTGGAAGTACTCTTTTGACTGCTTTGATTTTTTTAGTGAAATACGAAATGAGATCCTCAGCTGTGAGTAGGAATAGCGGAGGAAGTGTTGGAGATTTGAGGTGAGAGGATATATGAATTATTTGTCTAGGAAAGTGGGCAAGTGAATGGACAATGAGCTTGAAGGGCACTATTAAGGACCAAACAGAGTTAATGATTATGAATTTAATGTGAAAACAGGCAACACGTTTATGTGTTATTCTCTAGTCATACTCAGGTATACAGTTTTATTTATTTAGGATTGTGTTTGCTAAAACTTTATGACGAAACAAAATACAGAAAAGAAAATTGTGGATGTTGCAAGGAAGTAGTTAAAATGATTGGCCATAGAATTTAAACTGCTTAAGTAAGAAAGAGAGGAAATAAGGAGGGCGAGGGATACTAAAAAGATGATCAGATCGTGGATTGTTAGGTCTCATGAGGTAGAAGGTTTGTTGTAGTTGTAGTTGGGGCATTAGAGAGAGAGAGAGAGAGAGAGAGAGAGAGAGAGAGAGAGAGAGAGAGAGAGA
>NW_007729910.1:175423-177881 GCF_000696425.1 Galeopterus variegatus
TTGGGGCATAAGAGAGAGAGAGAGAGAGAGAGAGAGAGAGAGAGAGAGAGAGAGAGAGCTTGAAAGATGTGGGTGCTTGACACTGAGATTGGGAAGGAATATCAGTTATTGGCAAAAACATGAACAAGATACTGACTGACCTGAAAACCATAAGCACATAGGTGGTATAGAGCTTTGACAATATGGACCCAAGAACAGCACAGAGAAAAAGAAGAGGAGTAGAAAGATACTTCTTTCCTTTGACATTTCCCTGTGGGGAGGTTAAGTCCCTTTACCCATCCCAACACTGTTTCTAAAGTCTCTCAGTTCACACTTTCTCCTCTTGTTGATGGAGGTAGCAAAATAAGAGCAATCAAGAGGACCTAGTCGTAACCAAGAGAAGGGAAAGACACAACAGTTAAAGAACAAGAGAAGTAAAAAGACCACCTCTGCCTTTGTTTGTCCTTCTTTCCAGCCTGCCCCTTCACTTTTAACTTTGCAATACCGTGCTTTCAGAATGCATCTCTAACCTCATAGTTATTAGAAAGGATTGGCAAAATTGGGCTTGATACTTAAAATTTCTCTTGACTGTTGTCTTTGCAAGTATTTGTCTAATAAAGTGGCCATAAACAGAAAACTTTAGAATTTGTATGTTGGGAAGAGACAATTGCTGCATCCTTTGAAGAAACAATATTTGGTTTGGGGACCTTTAGCCAAGCTTCTTTTTGAAACTACACAGCAATAAAATTTCATTCTAGCTGATTAATCATAATTCTTTTCCACACAGGTATTAAGTACCTTGTAGCTCCTGAAAAGAAAGATTGTAGTCCTATCTGATATGACTTCTACATTGGTGCACAAGCTTTAACCTTCCAATTTAAACTTCAGTTATAACTCTACCTTCTACAAGCATAGAAATGTCAGGTGCTGGGTTTTTGTTCGCCACAGTAGCATGCTCATTGAAGAGGCACTTGGGTACATTTTGTTCAAAGTCAATGGGACTTCCATCAGTGCAAGATTTCAGCAGAGTCTACAAAATGAACATTTGCTCTGATGTAGCATGCTGCGACCCACAGCTGTAACAACCAGCTACGTCTGCTCAAACTTAAGCCATCAGCCAGTTCCGTCGTGGAATGGAATCTTAGGCACAGAATGCCTACAGAACAATGGGTTTCACAAGGTCATTTTAGAAAAAGGAACTATGTTTAGTATGAACAGATGCTAAAAATACAGAGTTTTAAGGGACTTTGAGTGTAAAACAAGATACAACTGATGTTTTACACAGACTAAATGCAGATGAAAAATAAAGAAAAAAAATAATAACCTTACCTAGCAGTTAAATCAAATACTATTTTTAATACACAAATTGTGGACTAGCACACCGAATCATTACGGACCCAAGGAAGAAAGATAAGGAATATAAAAAATACAGGTTATCCATTCAAACATCTTTGGTTGGGATCTCAAAATTTCACCAAATGGGTGAGATTTGCCCCATAAGGAAACTTCCAAGGATATCACCAATTAAGGCAAGTCTTGGAAATAGGTTGGAAGAGAAAATTTAATTCACATGAGAAAACATAATTGTGGAATCACTAAATGTTAAACATATAATCTTTATATTAATAGCATATAATAAATTATGCAGTACCTGTGTTAATAGTAAAAAATGTTCTGATGACTAATGTGTAACTTTTAAGAACTGGATAGTGTGCATTATTCAATATCCAACTGAAGGAGTTTTCTGATTCTAAATGACTAGTCTTTGTGTGTGTGTGAAAAATATCCTAGAAGTAGAGATATAATTTCTCACTGTAGTATCATACCAGACCAGTCTTGGTTGGATATAAATAGTCCATTGAAAGCTGACCAAAGTCAGTTTATTCATTTTTCATTATTATGTTCTTTATGGCAGATAGCATATCCATTAGTAGAAAGAGACAGGTAAGTGCCGTGGGCATTCTCCCCACGCACCTTGATGATAGGTAGGGAGATACAAGGAAAACAAGTTTCAGACCAGATTTGCTATTTGTAAAAACACTTCGGAAAAAGACAACAAAAAGAGTCATGTGGTGTGTTCCATGGGCTCAATGTAGTCCTAGCTGTCTAGGTTTTTATATGCTCTGATAGCACCTTTCAAAGAAAGGTTCACTGGAGGCAGATGAGACAAACCTGGTGATGCAGGATTCAGCTGACATTCTCATCAGAGTCAGGGTACTCAGTCTACCAATAAGAATCTGATCATAGGGCCCTTTTAGAATCCTAAGACAAGGGCATCATTCAGAAAGGTGTAGGTTATCGGAATCCTTGTATCTTTATACCTTGTTCCCGCGAGTGCAGGTGTGCTTGTACAATACTTATAGCCGATAGGCACTTGGAATATCACTCATTTCACAAATGTCTCATAATAATTGTATGTTTACCAATTATTTTTTGTTATTCCAGCTTTATGTTATATGTTTGGAAGCTTGATTACTTG
>NW_007729910.1:179001-182061 GCF_000696425.1 Galeopterus variegatus
GGACCCCCTTTGAAACTGGAAAATTCTAGAGAAGCAAGCCCCAAGAATTCCCCATCCCACCACAGTGAGAGAGAGAAGAGTACAGGCCTCTGGTTGGACACACTCATTCATCCATGTCCTAATGAGGTATGGGGAACAACAGGTTTTCAAGATGTCAAGGCTGCAATGACCATTTAAGGTGAAAGACCTTAAATGTTCTCACAAGTCATGGAAAGGCATGTGATGGCCAAATGAGAGACACAGTTGGCTCAGTGGATTCCAGCATTGAGGGATGCACACTGACAAAAATCAGACATATTCATGACCAACAATATTGATGAGATGCTTGTACCTCTCACTTGATGTCACCTGTGTGTAGATCAGGATAGAGAGCTGGGTCCCTCCTCCCCACCCTGTTGTGCCATCTGTAAGCACATGACCAACAATATTGATGAGATGCTTGTACCTCTCACTTGATGTCACCCGTGTGTAGATCAGGATAGAGAGCTGGGTCCCTCCTCCCCACCCTGTTGTGCCATCTGTAAGCCTAATAAGGAGGGTGGAGAGAAGATCCTAAATTTGTCTGAGTTTAAAATTGAACTAATTAAAAGTTCACTAAAATCAAAATGACCAAGTGACTGAGTTTATTTATGAGTAACTAGATTAAATTTTCTTCCATTGTGCCAAAATGTGGCTCAACTTAGAAATTAAGTACCAATATCAGGAAAAATAAAGTTATATTTTTGTATACCCTTGAATGTATGTCTTCTGAATATTTTATCTGCTACAGATTGATACAGTTAGATGCTAGTGTATCTTCTTTTCCATTCTATAGTTCAATGGCATGCTGAAATATGTCACTCTTTCCCAGAATTTGACAGACAGCCACCTCGTTCAGCTCTGCTAGATTTAGCTGTGATTTCTTTTAATATTGTTACTCTCTAGCTCACTAATACTCTGAACACACAAAATGGTAATCTTCATATGTATGTATTATTACTGGGCTCTTTGCCTCTTGCTACAGTGCTTTTACCTATGGGGACCTGAGCTTAGGGTACCGTGCTCTACCAACATTTTTTCTTTCTCTTTACCTTGTTCATTAATACTCTCAAGACTTCAAATTTATTTAGAAACATTGAGAAAGTTGATGAATATGGAAGTAACAGTACTTTGAGGACCAAAAAAAAATATTGAATGAAAGAGGAGAATATATTCTTGATTTTCTAATTAGTGTAGTCTCTAGGGCTCTGGACCTGGGGTCAAGATGGTGAAAAGAACAAAAAGCCAAAGTGCTTTCCAGTATTCCTGCAGGCAGGTGGGCTGCTGTGTGTCATGATCCAAAGCATGGGTAAGCAACTGATCATTTTCTTAATCCAGCTCCAATAGCTTCATGGTTAGTAGAAATTCCTTCAGCATTCAGGAAATAGATTGTCAGCAGTCTTAGTTTTGGTTTAATTGAGAGTGTATCGTTTTCCTCTGCCTTGCATATCTTAGTGAGAAGTCAGAAGAGAAGATGAGTTAGGGGTGGCCTGCGAGATGTCACTTAAACTGAAATTATCTATGTCTGCTTTTTTATTACTAGGCCTCATTATTATCTTTCACGTGAATTATTATAGCAGTCAATTAACTAGCTCCCAGCCCGATTTCCCTCCCTTCAAGACCCACCAGGCAGATTCCATACAAGCTGTAACAAGAAAACTCTTCGTATCCCTTTGCTTTTAGCTGCCACCACAGTAAAAACGAACTTCTTTAAATTGACATAGGAAATCAGTCAAAATCTAGCCCTAAATGATTTCCAGTTTTATTTGTAAATAAAGTGGCTCCTCCACTGTCCCCCATGTTCCTTTCATTTTGTCACATTGAGTGTCTTAATAACATCTAGATGATACTTAAGGCCCTTTCACCATGCTGCACATTCTGTATGTTGTTTTTGCTGTTTTGAAGGTTCTTAGACATTTTCCTCATTTAGAAAATTACTATCTACCCTGCAAGACCCATCTCAGGTGTCATTTCTGATGTATGAATCTATAAGAGAGATACAATATTTTTCCAAACTTCTTTGATTAGAAAACAGTTTTTCCCCAGTCAAATCTTGTAGGACTCTTTCTACAGAACTAATTGGGGGGAATACTAGGCTACAGCACTGGTTACACTGGCAGACTGGAGGGACAGGGAGTTTTAAGCAGAACCCAAGGATAAGACTGCAAATTTAGGCTGGATCTAGGTTGAGGAGATCTGTAGACTATAGTATGGAGCCCAGATTTTATCATGATCATTATGGCAGAAAACAAAATGACTTAAAGACTGTTGCAAAGGCAGTATTTGAACAATTATTTTATTCTATTTCCCCCCCAAAAGAAAATTATACTAGTGAATTGCCAACTCAAGGTTACCTGCTCATCCAGAATGTTCTGGTCCTCTGGTCCTGTTTATGTTCAGTCTTGATGTGCCATTTCCATCTCATGATGGATAGCTGCTGGTTTAGTGGTTTTGATGTAATTTAAATCATACTGGGCAGTTCCAAAGCATGGTAACTTGGTTTCCCATGGTCAGGCACTCCGTTTCTACTAGAGCCCAATAGTGGGCCAGGAGTTGTTTGTCAAAAGGCATATAATGATCTGCTGCAGATGGTGTGGTCTTGCTCCAGAAACCCAGGGTCCTGTGTTATGATTCTACTACTGGGGTTTGTCATAAACTCACACAGCATCTTTTAGCTGTATTGATACTTCTAATACAAGAGTCTGCTGGGTCATATGGACCAAGCAGCAGGGCTGTTTGCACCACAGCTTGGACCTGCTACAGAGCCCTCTCCAGCTTGGGGCAGGGGTGGGGTGCTCATGCAAAGCTGGTAGCACTGTGTGTCAGTCATTCTAAGGACAATAGCGACTACCAGAAATATTTTGCCTCCAGAATGCAAAGAGGCCCACCAAATATTGTGCTTCCTTCTTTGCGGTAGGAGATGAATAATGCAACAATTTGTCTCTTACTTTGGAGGGGATATCTTAGCATGCCCCTGACCACTCCCAAATTTTTACTGATACAGTAGTTCCATAGGTCTTTATAGGATTTAATTCACACTCT
>NW_007729910.1:182621-207488 GCF_000696425.1 Galeopterus variegatus
ACTGTGTGTCAGTCATTCTAAGGACAATAGCGACTACCAGAAATATTTTGCCTCCAGAATGCAAAGAGGCCCACCAAATATTGTGCTTCCTTCTTTGCGGTAGGAAATGAATAATGCAACAATTTGTCTCTTACTTTGGAGGGGATATCTTAGCATGCCCCTGACCACTCCCAAATTTTTACTGATACAGTAGTTCCATAGGTCTTTATAGGATTTAATTCACACTCTCTCTGCTCTTAAGATAAAGGGCTTGCTAAGGTCTTTAGCATGTTACCCACTGCTAACTTATGTGGCCAAGTTAGCATAATATCATTGATGTAGTAGAGCTATGTGTTCTGCATGATATCCAGATGATCCAAATCTCTTTGGGTTGTATTACGGCACAGAGCAGGAGAGTTAACATAGCCATGGAGTAAATGTGTAATTGCATACCATTGTCCCTTTCATGTGAATACACATTGTAATTTTGCTTTTTGATTGCAACAGGTAACAGGACTTACCACATTAATAGCCTCTATTCATGGACCTGAGATCATGTTAAATGGCTCTAGAAAAATAACACACCTTGAAGAGCAACTGCTACTACTTAGTTGAATTTGTGGTAGCCTACTGTTATTCTTCAGGATCCAACATGTTTCTTGGTTGGCCAAACCAGTGAATTAAATGGAAACAAAATGGGGAATCACCACCCTGTGTCCTTTAGATCTATGCTGTCCGATAAGGTAACCACTAGGTACGGGTAGCTATTTAGATTTAAATTTAAATTAAATAAAATTAAGAATATATCTCTTCAGCCATACTAGTCATATTTCAAGTGCTCAATAGGTATATCCATCACTGCGGAAAGTTCTATTGGACAACACTGCCTTAGATCCTTAACAGTAGCATGATTTTCATCCACTCCCTTACCCTGGGATGCAATATTGTCTTTGATTTCCTATTTTGACTGCGGTAAGGGAGTGCTGTTTCAGAGGCTTCTCTTTGGACCTCCTCAATATGAAAGCTCATGTACCACTGGCCACATAATATGTGGTTGAGCTAACTACAAAGTATGTCAATCTTAATCGAACATTCAAGGCCTAGGAAAATGATACTGGATGGGTCAGCTGAACCAATGGGCCCACTGTAAGCCAGATGTTGGTCAAGACTTCTTTTATTACCTGGTTCCCAAATGCTTCTGCTCAAACAGGAAAGCCATGATGATACTTTGCTTCCTAAGGTATCAGTGTCAACTTAGACCTTACACAAAACATTCCTAGAAATATCTGGGAATCTTCCTTTCCTCAATGTACAGTTACCTGAGTACATGAATGCAGATCTCTTTAAGAAAGTACTGAAGAGATCACTACAGTATACAGTATACTTGCTGTAGTATCACATGGTCCTTTCTCAGGTTTTGTGTCTGAAAAATAACTTGATTCAGAAACTGGACAAGGGATTCTTTATTAGGGAAAGAGCCCTCAGCTTCTATCCTTGCCCTCTTCTGATGGTTCTGAGTAGTACCCATGTTGGCTACCCGTATATTTTGTCTTTAGGGATGCATTCCATAATTCCCTACAAGTCAGGTCCCCTTGGCTGTCACTCCAAACCTGCAACTCATTATGATAATTGTATCCACCTGGCTTCCTGCATGTTAGCATTGCCACTTGGCCTTTATTGTCTCAGAGCTGTATCTGTTATACAATGGCCTTTCCTACTATCAGCTCAGGCTGACAGGATAGAACCACCACTGAGCTTTTTATTGATGTTTGTGCTCCCTGACAAGTGCATTCTTTATGGCCTTTCCACGAAACATAATCACTTGGTGAGTCTTCCAGCTTTACATAATATATTGACTCTAGCAAGACCACTTCCTTCAGTCTTTTCATTCCTCTCTACACCATCTGCCAAGACAATTCTAGCACTTCAATGATACTTAGTGTGGGTCATCATTTTCCCATGCTTTTAAGAGCCATCCTAGTTGCCAGTTCAACCATCTCCTGGGGTCTTTCCCAGGATATTAAGTACAGTGTTCCCATATAAACTCTCAGAAGAGTGTTCCCATATAAATTCTCCCATACTCAATTTTATGATCTCACCTTTTCAATCAAAGACTCTCAGAATTCAGTCCTTTCCAATACATGCTAGCTACTTCTTGTAGCTCCATTAGGAGATTGTCCCTTTCTTTCCTTATTAGGCTTACATGAACCTAGCTGGGTAACGTGGTGACTTAACCCAAGTTGTAAGCCTATTGGCCAGGAGGTAGAGGTGAGACACATCTTGAGGTTGGCATTGTCCTCAAGTAAGGAGGAGAGTCTAGAAATTGCCCTAGCTGGGTAACGTGGTGACTTAACCCAAGTTGTAAGCCTATTGGCCAGGAGGTAGAGGTTAGACACATCTTGAGGTTGGCATTGTCCTCAAGTAAGGAGGAGAGTCTAGAAATTGTTCTCTCTCAAAGAGATCCCCCTTACCAGAGGGAATGGGCTCCTCCTGCATTGAATGACTGGTTAAGTAAAGGATATATCTCTACAGGGTCCTCTCAGTGCCTGAGCTTCCTGTGGATATTTTGAAGTCTCAGCTGCAGAAGTTGTGGTTCAACTTCTCCTTCTATCTAATCCTGGCTCCCTTATGCTCTCATAAATGCTGTTCCCTCAAAAGCACTTCTATAATCTTCCTGCATTCACATTTCTGTCTCAGTCTGTTTCCCAGGGAAACTGAGTTAGGAAAAAGTATTTTTTTTTTGTACTCTTACTTTCATTGTGTACCCCTTTCATATAACTGTCACCCAAATTATAGACAAATTGATAAAATGAAAATTATAGGCAAATTGCTGAAATGCATTTGCAAGTAGTAATGCCATAATATCAGATGCCAAATAGAAAACTAAATTAATCCATGTGCAAAATACTAAATGTGAGAAGAAGAGTTATGTAATATTTCAGAGGAGAATAACATTAGAAGGATATGTTTGCTTACAGAAGATGGAGCAGGGAGCTGTGGGGGTATAGTGAAGAAACTAAAGAGAAGACTACGGGAAGAGAATTGGCATCAAAAAGGTTTGTGTGAAAGAACAATAGTTAAAGTGATGCGAATGCAATGGGAACCCTGATTACAGGAGTAGCACTCGATTAGAGGTCACTGGGGTGGCAACATGTTAAGAGACTGTCGGTCAGGAAAGCTTATAGGTGTTGCACCATGGTACATTCAGCCTAGATGAGAACTGATAGAACACCTGGTGCTTTCTACTCTTGGCTGAGCCACATCACACCTCATTAATACTGTATCTATTCCCTTTCTTCCCTCAGCAAAACATTAAAATCTTGAGATGAAAGCATGCCACTCTAAAACATATTTGGCTCAAAGAAGAAGATGCTTTCCAGGACTACAAAAGATCTTTCTTTAATGAAACTTTAATTAAACTTTGCTTTAATTTGGATCACAATGAAGAAAATAAGAGACGTTTCATCTTGTCCCAAGTGGAAAGTGTCAGTGTCTCCCATGAATAAAACGTTGGCATATAAATGTCTTGCAATACTTTAGCACTTTTAGCCTCACTGATAATGACTATGACAACAAAATCAATTGTCTGCAATTTCATTTACAAGCAGATATATCTTTAAGATGAATACATGTGCCAGAAACATATTCTTCCATGCATTTTAAGGTGCTAATGAGAACAATGGTAATTAGAGGGAACAAAGGCTGGGGAAATAAAATTTGGAGGAGGCCATAGCTCAATCCTTTAGGGTTAATGAAACAGTAATTGACATCATTTAGTCCCTCCCCCAAGATGTAACAAAATGGCAACATATAATTAGCATGAAACATACTATTCAGAACAACTCTTAAGTGCTAAATATTTTAAGTTATCTCTGAAGAACACATATTTGAAAAATGTCAACTTCAGAAAAGACTCAAGTACAGTATTTGAATGTGTCACGTTTAGTGCCTGGTCTGTTTCACAGAGAATTTTCTTGCTGTCAATACCAATGTCTTTCCACTGAGAAGTATTCTGTATGTCTCAGATTTGCCCTTGAACACAGATACTTGCCAAGAAGAGGCAGGAAATGTGTCCTCATTTGAATAGAAGTGAGAAAAGAAAATTCATCATTTTTTGAAAGAGAACTACATACGAAACATCATGCCAGGTATGTGGATTTCAGAGTGGTTTAAGAGAAATGCAGCCTGGCCTTGAGAATTGAGAGGCATTGTTAATGGATGTGTTTTCCCAAACACATTTTTCTTAATCATTTTGCTCGAGCAGCATGAAAACTGAAAAAGATTGCTTTCTAATCTAGGGCAGGGGTTTGCAAACAATGGTCCTTGGGTCAAACCCAGCCCCCTGTATTTGTAAATAAAGTAACATAGGAACATAGCCACGCTCATTGATTTATGTACTGTGTGTGGCTGCTTCCATGCTAAGGAGGCAGAGTTGAGTATTGTGACAGAGCCAGTATGAGTCACAAGCCTACAAACATATTGTCTGGCCTTTTACAAAACAAATTTTCAAATCCCTGATCTAGGGGAAGAAAAGCACATTTGAAAACAGATCCTATCTGTCTAGCACCAAGTACCAGTAGAAAAGCAATATAGTAGCCATAGAAGTCACTAAAAGGCCTAGGCACATGTTGTTTATAATTCAGTTTAAATTTATAGAGGCTTCTGCTCAGAGTAATTCCTTTAAATGCATGTCCCATTCCTTCTGGTGTGTGTGTGTGTGTGTGTGTGTGTGTGTGTGTGTGTGTGTGTGTATGATGGTACTTCAAAAGTTCATGGAGAGATTTGTATTATTTTTCAATCTATTTTTCCTCAAACTTTTTGAAGTACTCTTGTGTGTGTAGATACACACACACACACAAATACACACTGGAGGTCTAATTATAACTTGCAGTGTGATTAGTGCACAATCACAATGCTATTAATTTTCTATACCCTCTAATAATTCCCTAATGGTAACCATGTCACTCCTCTCCAATGCCCTAAGTAGTTTGCTGAGCTTCAATGCAGTGAGCATGTGACTGCCTGAGAGAAGAAAGAAGTTTCTAATGTAAGAGCACAAGATGAGGCAAGGTTAGAGTGCTTTTACTCAGAATTCAGGAGCTAGTCCATGTACTCCAGACTGTGCTCCCAGAACATCCTAACAGCCTTCACTTGAATGATTTGTACTTTTTTTGTAGTTGAAAGGCTTCAGTATATTTCTGGTCTACAGATCCACAGCTGTTGGGTGGGGAATAGAAGAGGCACTGAAACATCGCATGTAGAGTCAAGAATGAATGTTTCAGTCCTCCTGGGTGACGCATCTCGAGATGGTTTAGAGTCGATAAGGGAATGAGAGGGGATCTCATAAAACAAAGGGTCAAGTGATCATGGCAAGTTAATTTGCTTGACCTACACTGTTTTTAATAGGATATTATTTTGAGGTATTAATCAGGAAAATGCCAAATGTGTGGACCTCAGACTTGAGTAGTGGATATTATAGCAGTAAAGTGAGGACCGAAAGAGGTAAATTACATCTCAACAGATGTCCAGGGATTCCGAAGGTGACTGGGAGCAGCCCCTCCCCAGTGAGCCAAGTACATGCAAGCCCCTCACACCCTCCTTTCTGAACTTAGAGCCCACCATAGAAAGAAGGGGAAGAATTACGATGTTGCTGAATATAAGCCCTGCAGAAGATATACAAATTTTGGAATTGAAAGAGTTTAAATGACTCTGAATGAGTTGAAACTTACCTGAATGGACAAAACTATGTTTTTACCATCAGCTTAAATGACCCCAAGAGCTAAATTAAACTAGAGAAATTTTAAAAGATACATTATCACACATATATATCTGTGACTGAGAAATTCATGACAGCCCAGGGAAAACATTCCTAGTGTTTCCTCCCTACTTCTCCCACTCCTGTCACACTGTGTGAGTGGCTCTAACACATGTTGAACTTAAAGGACACAAAACTTGAGAGCAGAACTTAAAATGCTGTGGGGGGTGGGGAGTGTTCGCTGAGGCATAAGAGCCGAGGTCACAGTTTTATCCCTCCTCAAATGGGCAAGGTCCTAAGCTGCTGTCCTTTGAGGGCCTCTTCACTGCACACAGATAGTAAACATCTTCAAAGGTGCTTCAGACTAATCTTTTTTAAGTTGTCAAGACTCCAAAGCCCATGACTAGAAAGAGAACCCAAAGTAACTTGTTAACCGTGTACAAGGTGATACATTATTTTAGACAAGGAAAATACCAAGATGTCTTTTCTGCTACCCAATAGTTTTGCGCTTACTGACATAATAGCACTCAGTTAACTTGATTTTAACTGTCCACCTTCTACTTATACCCCACCACTCTTAATGAAATTACGAACTTCTTGAAGACAGTAGAAGCAGCTTCCTTCATTGCTGTAGCCCCAGTACTAAGCCAGCACAAAAACAAATGACCCTCCATGACCCTTCATGAATCCCCAAAGTAACATCCAATCAGCCATCTCCTTCTATCTGCCCCTGTGCCCGTGTGTGTGTGTGTGTGTGTGTGTGTGTGTGTGTGTGTGTGTGTGTGTGTGTGTGTGTGTGTGTGTGTGTGTGTGTGTGTGTGTGTGTGTGTGTGTGTGTGTGTGTGTGTGTGTGTGTGTGTGTGTGTGTGTGTGTGTGTGTGTGTGTGTGTGTGTGTGTGTGTGTGTGTGTGTGTAATTTTTCCAGGGAACTGGATATTTCCAAGATGGAATCTACTAATCTACTACTACAGCCATGTGTACATTCTGAGAAATGTGTTGTCAGGTGATTTCGTCATGTGAGAACATCACAGAGAGTAATCACACAAATACGGATGGTATACCTACCACATTCCTAGGCTATTGCTCCTACCACCACTGTATATGTGGTTCATCACTGATCAAAAAGTTGTTAATATTTATTTGTACATATTTGTGGGATACACTATGATATTTCAATACATGCATATACTGCACAATGATTCACTTAAGGTAGACAGATGCACAGCTTATGGATCCTCTCAGCCCGTGGGTGGCTGGGCAGGGTCTGAGGAATCTGGAGCCCTTGAACCCATGTCCTCTAGCTGAGAGTGGGCTTTTCTGTGTTGTGTGCCATACAAATATATTTTTTGTGAGTCATGATGTGAAAAAGGATGAGAAGTACTGAGACATGATGTAGTTCCCACAACCTTGGAAGCTGCTAGATGGATTTTCACAGGCATCTGAGGCATTTGAGAAACTGACCTCCTGGTTCATGATTAGAGTCAGGATTACAAACTCCATCTGGGCAGAGGCTATGGCCCCACAGTACACACTCCCTCTGCTTCTCTTTCTCTGCATATAAAGGAACTTCCTCTGTCAGTAGGTGGCTCCATTAAAGAGAGTCTCACTGTAGTGTCTCCTGATGCAGTCACAGCATGTTGTGAACTTGCTTGTAAAAAATGTCCTGTGACCCTTAATATAACCTCATAGGCCCGTACAACACAAGGGCTCTGACACAAAACACCTTGTGTGCTGAAGAGTTAACTCAGCAGGCTTGGGTTGCTAAAACCCTGTTCATTCCCAAGAAAGGCTTGGACAGCTTCTGGGAGATGATCTCTGAGCCCTTGAAATATTCTGCCTTATAAGAGTGTTGTTGTTTTCCTGAAGCCTTGGGCTCTGAGGCACCAGCTTGATCAGATGGCTTATGGGATTTATGACAAGTACCTATTATTGTCCTGGGGGGCTTGAGTCTGAATAGTTGAGGTCACTCACACAGGTACTGCATGTCTTTGTGACTGACCCCAATGAAAACCCTGGCCTTACAGCTCAAGTGAGCTTCTGGTTGGCAACACTTCAACACTTGTTTTGCTACATTTTAGCTGTCTTGACATACCTTGAATTTTCCCTAAGTATCTTCTTTATTTCTTTCAGCTTTGGGGTTACAAATCCAGTCTCCTACATTTTTATCTTCATCCCTTAGTTCTATATTAAAAATTTTCCCTCCAAAGCCATGTAATCAGGCTGAGAGATCTTGTCTTCCTTTGGTTCTGCCCAGTCCCTGTACATCAACTTTCTTTTCCTTGGGCCTTTCACCTGCTCAGACACTGTGTGTAAGCCTGAGAGTCTTTTCTGATTGACTTGCCCCTGACCTGTTAATGTACTCAGTCATCCCTGCAGCAAGTTCCATTGTCAAACCAGTACCCCAAATGTGTTCTTTTTCTATTTCTACTCTCTATATAGTCCACTTATTTTCCATTCAGGGCACTGTTCTTGTTCTCAAGATATGTACTTTTCTACCATCAACAAACAAACAAAAAATAACCATAACATTCTAAAAACCTAAATATATTTAAGAATAAAATTTCTGTTTTTCTCCAAGATTATTGTTACTTTATACTCAAAAGAAAATGTATGCTTTCTTTCAATATTGCAATATATTTGAACCTAAAAACATTATATTCATCCAGAAATTTTTGTCTGGAAGGGCCAAAAATCCTTCTCAGTAACTATATTAGTTTTCTATTGCTGCTAGAAGATTGCCACAAACTTAGAAGCCTACAATAACCCATATTTATCATCTCACATTTCCATAGGTCAAAAGGCTGGATAGTCTTGACTGGTTTCTCTGCTGTGGGTTTCACAAGGCCGAAATCATGGTATCAGCCAGCTCCAATTGGAAGGGTGTGGAGGAGAATCAGTTCAGGGCTGATTCAGGAGGCTGTTGGCAGAATATTCCTTGCAGTTTTAGTGCTGAGATCCTTGCTGCTGTGGGTTTCACAAGGCCGAAATCATGGTATCAGCCAGCTCCAATTGGAAGGGTGTGGCGGAGAATCAGTTCAGGGCTGATTCAGGAGGCTGTTGGCAGAATATTCCTTGCAGTTTTAGTGCTGAGATCCTTGTGTTTTACTGGCTTTTAGCTAGGGGCCACTCTTAACTCCTAGAGACCTTTTCTACAGTTCTTGCATGTGGGCTGTTACATCTTAGCAACAGCATCTTGAATTCTTTTACCACACTTGAAATCTCTCTAACTTGCCCCTTGTGCCATATTAATCTGTAGCCAGAGAATATTCTCTGCTTTTAAAGACTCAAGTGATTGGAGTAGGTCCACACATAGAATCCAGGATAATCTTACTATTTTAAGGTTCGTAATCTTAATTACATTTGCAATGTCCCTGTAGTGGACTGAATTATGTCCCCCCAAAACTCACTAAAGCTTGAATTGTGTCCCCTAAGTTTATGTATTAGAATCTTGGCCCCCACTGTGACTGTTAAGAGAGTGGGAAATCCTATCATGGTAATTGAAAGGTGGAGCCTTAAATAGGTGATTGGATTGTAGGACAATGCCATAGTGAATGGATTAAAAATGGTGGTCAGGGGCGTGGTTCTAAGGACTTTAAAAGAAGAGGAGGGTCTGTCTTTCTCACTCTCTCTGCTCTCTCTGTTTCCACCATCTTGCAATAGACCCCTGGGTCACTGTAGCTACCACCAGATGGACTTTGGGTTTCCCAGCCTCAGAAACTGTAAGCAATATATTTTATTTCTTTATAAATTACCCAGTTCCAAGTATTTTGTTATAAGCAACAAAAACGAGCTAATACAGTCCCTTTCGCCATGTAATACAACATGTTCACAGGTCTGGGGATTAGAGTGTGGGCATTTTAAGGAGCTGTTATTCTTCCTATCACAGTAACTGCAACTCAAACCATGTACATAAAAATGTCTAGTGAGTACATTGAGCTCTAGGGAAAGCTGAACACATCAACTCAAAAATATCCATAGAATGCTGAGACTCTCCATGTTGGTATCACTTTCTCTCATATTCCTAGGCTCACACATATGGTGGGAAAGATGGTCAGCACAAGCTGTCAGCTTACATAGGTTCAGTTAAGAGGTACATATGCAGAGTGTTTGCGAGATGAACATGGAAGTCATGTTTCAGCTCTATACCCGGTGGGATGTGGTTTCCTATCAAAGGGAGTTGAAAACTTTCATCTCATCACCACAGGACTAGAAACAACAGACCTGGATCCCTGAGATTAGAGCTATAATTCTCTAAAAGAATAAGAGTTGAAAGAGTATAGAAAATTGTACGTATGTAGTTGGAAACAAAAAAGAACACAGACGTGATACTGAAAGTGATCTATCTTGTTGTTTACCTCTCATACAACCTAGGAAGAAAATGTTTATGGCAAGCAAGTAGTCTCATTTCTCACACAGGTACCAAATGATCAAAGTTAAAAAATATTATCTTTCAAGTTCAAAATTGGGTTGATTTAATCTTAGTCATGACATTCATTATATTTTGAAATCTCAAAGATCTTTAAAAAAGGGTATGTGAGTTAAGATACATTTTGGCTATACACAACAGAAAATATTGCTTCAAGTTCAAAATTGGGTTGATTTAATCTTAGTCATGACATTCATTATATTTTGAAATCTCTAAAAAAGGGTATCTTTAAAAAAGGGTATGTGAGTTAAGATACATTTTGGCTATACACAACAGAAAATATTGCAAGCACAGTAAACAGTAAGTACATGTACTGTCTCACGTAACAAAACACGTGAAAGTAGGGTCATTCCAGGGCTGGAAAAGCAAACACATCTTCTGACTCTTTGTCTTGTTTACTTCCCCAGAGTTTTGACTTCTCTTAGGCTTCTTCTCTTTGAGGTCCTCAGATGACTATCTCAGTTTCAGGAATCTCATGCACATGACACTGTCAAGAAGAAGAAAAAGAAATATCCCTCTCATTTGTCTCTTTTACAAATGAGTAAAACCTTTCTGGACTTTTTCCTAGCATTTCATTGGCTGAAATTACATCACATAATAATGTCTTGACCAATCAATGGCCCTGGCACAGGAAGCCACTGATTGTCTAGGACCAACCAAGATTCTCCCTGGAGCCACTTTCCCAAAAGTACAAGGACACTCTTAGAGCAGTGAGCAAAATCAAGGGTCTGTCTGCAAGGAACAAGGAGGAAATGACTACTAGATAACCACTTGTATCTTTCACAGAGGATGAAAAATATTTATGCTTATCGCATGGTTCATGTGTAATAAAAGATTCAAAAACATTGAATTAGAGACACAGAGGATCAGTATTAACCCATTAATAGTCACCCAGCATTTTTCTTAAAGTATTGAAAGGATTAATGTCTTTCTTTTCAATTAAATGACAAAGCCTTAGTTCTTCAAACAAATTCAAAGAATGAAACAGATCAACAAAAGCCTTGAAACAAGATGTGAGCATCCCAGCAAAATGTGATGGGATAAACAGTGTAAGACACATAGAAAATCCAAACAACAAAGATACTATTGCCTTATGTGTTCTGCCAAAGACTATCACATGGTCCACAGGAAGAATAAACTGCATATGAATATCAGAATGACGTGTGAAGGTCTGTATGAAAGGAAATATAGTAAAATATATGTATTGCTCTCATGACAGAGAACAGTATATACATACACACACTGTCATGGTTGGTAAATACTTAGAAAATGTGAGAACATAAGCACAGGAAGCACAGAAATGGTATATATTTTATTCACTATTTTAATCCAGAGCTTAGTGCAGTGCCTTGCCTTTAGTAACAACGAGAGAGAGAGAGAGAGAGAGAGAGAGAGTTTCTGCTGTGTATAGTGAACAAAAACAAGAAGCATCCCAATTTACAGTTGACTTAGTATATCTCTGGTGGAGAATGTTTTGACTTGTCCATATAACAAACCACAGAGGTAGACGTTTTCAAGACTAACATTCATTGTGGTAATAAGTGATAAATGAGTTTTCTGATTGTAGGTAGTTTTAGAATAAGGTTTAAACATTATTTCCATTACAATGGCATGATTCTCAGATTTGTGCTTTTGCATATATCCCTGACTCATAAGATTTTTTATGCTAAAAGTTATTTGACATAGAATCAAAAAGGCAATACCTTCAGTGACTTGCTTTCCTCAGTAATTGCACAACACCATTATTTTCCATGTGTTATGCCTGGAATATGTTCAATAAAAGTCAAGGTTAAAAAAAACCATAAAGCATATGTAAGTTTCAACGAACATAATAAAATCAATGAAATTCCAAGCATGGCTGTGGCTGCATTCTGAATTCATCACAGATCCCAAGCGATACAACACAAATGAAATGGAACACTTCACCCCGTTCTGCAAATTCCCTGTCCAGCCTTTACAGAAACATGACTTATGGTCCAGCTGAAAGACTCAGAAGCTCAGTGCTTTGTACCGCTCTTGTTTTGTTAAATGTGACAGGTTGGGTCTGTGACAATCTGGACTAAATTATGGTTTGCTCTAGGTTTGAAGCAGCAAGCATTTTCCATAGATCTGTCCTTCTTTGGGGAGTGGGGGTGGGGTAGACTGTGAATCTTTTCAGGAGCAGCAGCATTCTACAGGCTGAGGCCACCCTGTGCCTGTGGACACACTGGGCGTGTTGCCTGCATCCATTCCATAAACACTCTCTTGGCTCCCTTCCTCACAAGCTGAATGCCGGGAAGTGACAGGTGCAAGTGTAGACCAGGCTGGCACCGTGTCTGACTGCTTGAACGGCTGGGACTTTCCGTCTGACAGGATTTACCCAGTCATGATGGATGATGGCTAGAGAACAGGAAAGAGAAAGAGAAGTGAGAAAGGAAACTAACTGTATTACACCATGGGGGTCTGTAAAATGCCCACCTATGAAACGACATGAGAAGCTCAATATCTGACAAGAGTTGAGGGAATTAAGAGTAATTTGATTACAGGTGCTCAACTGGCATTCATTTTCCTCTTATTATCTGAGAACCCTCCCTTGAGAGAGAGCACTAACCTTCAAAAGGAGCAGATGAATGGCTCTATTAAAAGAGCTGTAGTTTGTTCATGGCTCTGTAGCATCTGACCATTTTATGAACCCAGTGGAATTGTAAATAGGAAACAGAAGAGAGGAAATGTCTTCCTCAAACAGTGTACAGATGACTATATCTGTCTTTAGTGATTTGTAATCCAAAAAGAGAGTCTGCACATGTACAAAATGATGTGAAATCAAATCTGCTCCTACCCCCTAGTGCCCCTACCCTGAATAGTTCCCTTCAAGGACAGACATTTCAATACTGTGTGACATCAAACTGCGAAGGTTAAATAAATAAATAATGTACCTAAGTTAGATATGCTTGGTTTTAAATAATTTGCTATTGATATTTTTTATATATATGGTTCATTTTAATCTCATTTAAAAAATAAATCCCTACATCTTTTTCAATATCTGCCGGAGACCAGCTCCGCAGGATTCCTTGGACCTGAATAGGTGGTGTGGATGGGATGAGGAAAAAAGAAAAAGGCGGACCACAAGTGTCTAGTGCAAGTGTGGACACCGACCACATGAATCTTGCTTTATTTATATGTTTTTACTTAGTCTTTTACACATTGATTATCTCTTAGTCTTTTACACATTGATTATCTTTTAATCAAACATTTCTTATTTTGTTTCTATTGAAAAAGAAAGGTCAAAACGTTCCAAGGCACTCATGCTGTGACAAAGACATCTACTCATGCATCAGTAGTTCACCCCAAAGCCTGTGGCTTGGGGCCAGGAAACTATACAATAGCAGTAGGCTTGGCTTTAAAGAGCGTCAGACTTTTAGTTTAAACTATAATTCTTCACCTTCTTAACTTACAATTTAACCCTTTTTTGATCTTACTTATACTTACTATACTTGATTTTAATAACATTGATTAATTATGTTTGACAATTGTTTACACTCTATATAATATAATCATTTTAATTTATAATCAAAATCATATTTATAACATGATTTTTTATCATAAAACTTAACTATAAATCTCTATTAAATTTTATGTTCTTGATACAAATTTTATGTTACAAACTGATTTAAACAAAACCTGTTAATATCAAAATTTATGTTTTTCTACTATCTAACTTATTCATCTTTGTAACAAAACTTCTCATCTCTCTGCCAAGAGACTCCAGGAACAGCACAGGGGACAAAGTGAAAAGTTAAATGACCCTTCTTAAGTTTGTTAAAATACACTGCATCATTCTTATTATTATTATGGAATGACATGTTCTTGGTGAGTCAAGGGAAGCAGTGGGAGTGGAGAAGGAACAAAGAAATCTGTAGCTGGTTGTGATCAATTAGTTGTAAACAAACAGGAAATTCCACGGAGCCATGTCCAACATACGGGGCCCCCTTGCACACAAAACAACAAACACAAACATAGAAAACATTATCTTAATAAATTGTCATTTTCTTTATTACAAATGGGACTTGTAAAGCTTGCAAATTTTCTGTTGTGGGGGGAGAATCTCTGTTTGGAAAAGATGACGATTTGTGGTTAAAGATTATTACTAAAAGTCATGGAAAGACTTGTCCATTAAATCTGTTTCAAATGAGAGAAATGAGTGATCTGCTGTATCATTGCCACTCAGTTCTGACCCAAGAGAGGTTATAAAAGGGTCAGCAAACCCTTCTCTGTAAATGAATGTGACCTATTGCTGGCAAAACTCTCTTAACGTCCACAGCCCCTAAAAAGTTCAGGGCACATGTTAAAAGTTAGATGACTTCTCACAAGCAGAGAGCTGACACTCAAGTAGAACTATCTGACTGTTGCATAATATTGTTTTGGGTGACAAACAAATTCTTAGTGTTCAGAAATGTTCACTTTGTTACTTATTTAAAGGAAAAGAAATTCAAATTTTTCTGAAAATGAGTCTTTCCTGCCTTTGGCCCATACCTAAAATTCAAAGTTATCAACAAGTTGAATGGCAAACCTGGACGTGAGCTTCTTTCTCTAACACTTGTCATCTGGTACTCCACTGACTCTTTCATGACAGTATGGTCTGGCAACCATTATGGCTCCTATTTCAGAGTAATAAATGACATTTAGAAATGTATCAAATAACTTGTCTTTTTTATCCACTTACTAAATGATGGTGCAAGAATTCTGGCCCACTTCTTCTGGGCTTTTTTTACTTGACCATACACTTTCTGAATTAGCAGTCTGATAATAGGGAACTGACATTTATTTAGTGTCTATTATATGCCAACCATTGTGCTATGCATTTTCATAGGTTGTTGATACTGTCAAAAAACCAAACATTTGGAGAAGATATTTCAAGTCTTATTTTACATAAAAGGAAACTGAGGTTTATAAGTTTGGAAAACTAAAAAAATTTTCAGAGAAGTTAGAAATGTTTCAAAGTCACACAGCTAAAGTAATGAAGCCATATTACAAAGACACTACATAGGACAAAACAGACCATTGTCTAGTTACCCAAAACTTTTGCTTTGCACAATAACTCTCTATGACTCTCTACAACTCCTGGCATAATACTTGCAGGATGACAAACAAAACAAAAATTTATACAAAGTGAAAGGCTAAAATAGCAGTAACGTCTCAAAACAATACAACATTCAAGAGTGTGGAAGTAAAGATAAGAAAATAAAGAAAATCAATAGAATTTTTGAGAATGCCTCAATAAGAAAATTCAGAAAAATGTATGATGTCAAATGTCTCTTGGAAAATCTCAGTTAAGCAAAACATGACAGACTTAAGTTTGAAACTTGGTCCTACAGTTTAGTTCTCTGCTCTGGCAGGAAAGTCAATAAGTCAGAAAATCAGTCTCAGCCATTATACAAGCAGGCACACAGAGTACATGTGTACACTAATCTGTGCATTTATTTGGTTATACTTTGCTTAATATTTCTTGAAACATATAAATTTAAATATTTTGATTTTCTAATAGCCTACTTTAAGAATGAATACTATGGCAGAGACATTTACTCCTCAACAAATATCCATGTGCTTTCTAAAACTGCCTAGCCCTCTAGCAATAACATGGACTTCTGTGACTAGACTCAGCCAATGAACTATGAGCACAAATGATAAGCATCATTTCTAAGTCAAAGTATGGAAGAATGGGTGTGAGATCTTCATGCACTAGCTTCCTCTGCCATAGTCACTGGGTAAGGTTCCACATGGCAGAGCCTCCTCCATCAGTCTGGGTTTCTGAGTAACAAGGTGGAGCAGAGTTCCCTCCATCAAACAGCATTAAATATGCAACATAAGTAAGAAATAAAGTTTTCAGTGTTAGGTCACTGACGATCTGTGGCTAATTTGTTATTGCAGCATAATTTAGTCTGACTCATGCAAGCACTATAATATTTATAGACCTTAGAGAATCAAGAGCTGTCACTGCATTCAAAACATCTGTCTACATGTATGGCTAAAAATTTTAAATGGATTGTATGTCAAAACAAAACTTCGTCAGCACATTCTAAATTGCCAAAATCATCTAATAGGCACTTACTATTTGGGATCACAAAGATAGAGACTATTAGTTCAGCTTGGGATATGCTGAATGAGATATGGGGCCACTCTGAAAGGATCCATTTATGCAACAAATATTGAATGAATACCTATTATGTAGCAAGCACTCATCGTAGTATTGTGGATTCAAAGGTGAGCAAAAACAGACGTGGCCCATACTCTCAGTTTAGGGGTTGAGAGACATAAATAAAAATAAATTACACAAATAAACCAAAAGTCAAAACTATAATAAAGGAGAAGAAAGTGAAGGCCACAGTGAAATGAACATGATCAGTGTCTGTAGGGCTCTCCTGAAGAGTTTTACTATAGGAAAACAGTAAAGGGAATACTTCACTGGGTAGAGAAGTCATTTAAGCAGAGGACACAGAACATGCAAAGGATTAAGTTGAGAAGAAGCATGTTTGAGGAAATGGAAGGATAGGAGTCTCGAGCAGAAAGAACTGGAGAAGAGTTGTACAAGATAAGAAGCAGCTAAGGGCCGGACCTTACAGATCCTTGCAAAGCACTTGTCAAGAATTTTATTCATCTTCTTCATAGCAATGAAATAAACAACAACACCTCCCCCGCACACAAAACAACAAACACAAACATAGAAAACATTATCTTCAGAGCAATGAAATAAACAAAAACAACAAAAATCCACACACAAAACAAACAAAAGCACTGAAAATCTTTAAAGTTGAAGGGAGAAACTACCACCAGAAGTGCTTTTTAGGAAACATGACTGATTCTAGATTGAAGGAGACAAGAGTGGATACAGGAAAATAAATTGGGACAGGACTGTGTCTATGCTAAAGGACCTGTTTTCTTAAGTTGCTGCTCCATATTATATACCTGCAATGTATGAGGGTTGCAGTTTCTCCACATCCTTGTCAATACTTTTTATTTTTGTCTTTTTGATTTGAGTCATTCCAGTGGGTAAGAAGTGATACATCGTGTGGTCTTGATTTGTATTTTTCTAATGAATAATGATGGTGAGCATGTCTTCACAAGCTTACTGGCCACTTGTATATATATGTTAGTGAAATGTCTATTCAAATATCTTTCCCATTTTTCAATGAGTTTACTTGTTTTCTTACTATTAAGTTATAAGAATTTTTAAAATCTATTCTGGATACAAGTCATTTATCAGATATATAATTTAAAAATTTTTTTCCCCAATCTGTGGCATGTCTTTTTACTTTCCTGATAGTCTCTGGAAGTACAAAGTTTTTTAATTAAGTTATAAGAATTTTTAAAATCTATTCTGGATACAAGTCATTTATCAGATATATAATTAAAAATTTTTTTCCCCAATCTGTGGCATGTCTTTTTACTTTCCTGATAGTCTCTGGAAGTACAAAGTTTTTTAAAAATTTTGGTGTAGTCCAATTTCTCGATATTATTTATGCTTTTGGCATCACCTCTAAGAAATCATTCCTTAACCCAAGTTCATGAAGATTTACTCCTAAGTTTTCTTCTAAGTGTTTTATAGTTTTTGTTCTTACATTTTTATCTATGATTTATTGTGAGTTAATTTTTTTTGTTTGGTGCAAATTAGTGGTCCAAATTCATCTTGTGCTTGCAGATACCTAGTTGTCCCACCATTATTTGCTGAATGTTTGTTTTTAAAAACAGAATAGACTCTTCGTTCAACTGATTGATGTTATCACATAGTTGCATTCAAAGAAGTAAATCTATCATCAGAAAGAATCTAATTATCTATTCATCCCTGGCTGAATGTGAGGCCTAGTGCACAGTGGAGACACAAGAAAGTATAAGCTAGAACTAATAGAATTAAAGGAGAGTATATGGACAAATAAAAAATATAAATAAAGAGATAGAAATTATTTTTTAAAAGTGGAAATTCAAGAGTTGAAAGTACAAAAATTGAAATGAAAAATTTACTAGAGGAGTTGAAAAGATTTGAGCTGGCAAAAGGAAAAATCAGAGAATTTTAAGATAGATAAACAGAAATTATCCACTTTGAAGAACAGAAAGGAAAAAAAAAAAAATGATCAGAACCTCAGAGACCTGTGGAATACCAACATACCAACATATGCATGACGGTAGTCTCAAAGAGGAGAAAGAGAAAGCAACAGATAAAATATTTGAAGAAATATTTCCATAATTGATTTAAAATATTGATTTACATATGTGAAAGCTTAATGAACTCCAGGTATAGTAAACACAAAGTGATCACACCTGGATAAATTATAGTCAAATTTTTGAAGGCCAAAGATAAAGAGAAAATCTTGAAAGCAACAAGAAAAAAACAAGTCAGCATATATGGGAACCACAATAAGATTAAAAACTGACTTCTCATTAGAAGCAATGGAGGCTGGTAGGCTAGGATGACATATAGAGTGTGAATTTTTTTAAAAAGTCTGTCAAACAAGATATCTCTACCAGCAAAACCACACTTCAAAAGTGAAGATGCAATAGAGAAATTCCAAGATAAACAAAAATTGAGGTTATATTCAGTTTACAGAACTGCCTTACTGAAAATACTGAAAGAAAATACTAAAGAATTTCCTCTGGGCTGAAAGAAAGTGACATCATATGTTTACCTGAATCCACATAGAGAAACATACAGCGATAGAAGATGTAATTACATAGGTAGGTAAATGTAAAATACTGCATATATAAATCTGTATTTGGGGCTTATACTTCATTAAATATAATATGTGTGACAATAATAGTACAATGGAGAAGAGAAGAAATAAAGCTATATTGGATTAAAGTTTCTATTGTCACTAGATTAACTCAGTTTTAATCTCAAGAGATTGCTAGAAATAAAGATGCATATTATAATTCTCAGCAGATCATTAAACACATTTTAGATTCAAATACACAAACAAGTTGAAAGTAAAATGATAAAATTTATACTATGCCAACAGTAACCATAGAAAAATAAAATGGCCACGTTAATATCAGAAAAAATAAACTATAAGACAAAATATTACTAGAGAAAAGGTTAGAGTAATAAAAATATCAATCAGGAAGTTATAACAATTGTAAATATATATGCACCTCAAATAGTGCCCAGAATACACACACACACACACACACACACACACTCACAAACTTCATGAATTTAAGAGAGAAACAGATAATTAAAAATAATAGTTGGAATCCTCAGTGTTCCATCACAATGATTGATAGAACTGACAAAAAGCAGTAAGAATACAGAAGACTTGAACTATATTATCAACTAATTTGACCTAACTGACATTTATAGAACACTACAAGCAACAGCAGAATATACATGCTTTGCATGTGCACATGGTACAGTCTCAATAAGTTTTAAAAAGTTGAAATAAAAAGTATGTTCTTCAACTTCAACGGAATTTCAAAAAGGAGAAATCATACAAAGTATATCTCAGACTATAATAGAATTAAATTAGAAATATAAAACTTAAAGATATTTGAAAAATCCCTAATATTTGGAAATTGATCAGCATATTTCTAAATAACTTGGGTATCAAAGAAGACGTCTCAAAGGAAATTACAAAATATTTTGAACTGAATGAAAATTAAAATACAACTTATCCAAGTTTCTGGGATGCAGATAAAATACCGATTAGAGGACAATTTACAGCATTGAATGCCTATATTTGAAAAGAAAAATCTCTATCAAATCAATAATCTAAACTTACGCCTTAAGAATGCAAGAAAAGAATAGCAAACTAAACCCAAAGGTAGTGAAAGAAAGCATATAGAGAATATGATGAGGTGAGCCTGGGAAATTAGTTTGGACTTAGATCCTAGCAGAAATATTCAAGCTTTGCTTTGAAAAGCACAAAATTCTTCATACCATTCTTTTCCATCTATTTTCTGCAAGTGTCTAGTTGATTATAAAATATTTTTATCTAGGCAGTCACTTCCACCCATAGTTATCTACCAGAATTAACTACTTTAAGAGAGAAATGCTTGCACCGACTTCAGACTTGGTGAATTAGTAATGCCACAGGAAGAGTAGAGTGATGATTTTGGACCCGTACAGAAGGAACTATAATCCTAGCACACTAGTAGGCCATTCCATGAACAAAATTTACACTGATATGTAAATGTAAATACTGTCTGTTTTTTTCAACTGTTAGGATAGCCAAAGCACATAAGACATAATTATGATTACAGATTAAAATGAAAATATTATCAACTTTGATAATGTAAGAGATGGAAGATCATAAGTGGAACATGAGGCAGAAGAGAGGGTGACATACTTATGTTAGTGTGGGGAATGAAGAAATAACATCAGAATTTATAGAACAAGAACATTACATAAAGGTACAAAAGGGATCATTAAAAATAAAAAGCGTATCTATGAAAATAGGGTGGGTGGAGACAGAGTACTCTAAGGGAATAAAATTATCCCATGTTAAACTGGAGAATTATTGTTTACACCAAGAAATGA
This sequence comes from Galeopterus variegatus, assembly GCF_000696425.1. Taxonomy (NCBI): domain Eukaryota; kingdom Metazoa; phylum Chordata; class Mammalia; order Dermoptera; family Cynocephalidae; genus Galeopterus; species Galeopterus variegatus. The sequence continues at coordinate 203,286 of NW_007729910.1, forward strand.
CAGTGTTAGCATTTTTTTTTTTTTTAATTTTTTTTTTTCCCTTTTTGTCTCTTTTTTCGTGGCTGGCAACGGATCGCAACCCTCAGTGTCGCGCCCATACCGGACCGGGACCGGCAACGGGATCGCAACCCTTGGCATTGCCCCCGCACCTCGCTCAGCCAGTGAGCGGCCGGTCTGTATGTGGGATCCGAACCCTCGGCGGGAGCGCCACTGCGCTTCTCAAGTGGCGCACTATCGCAGTGCGCCACCGGGCCGGCCCAGTGTTTGCATTTTTTTTAAATTATGAAGGTAACCCGAAGCACTAAAAGCAGAAATGGTTAAGACTGACTGTTTATGGGAAATAGACTGAAGATGGAAAGCAGCAGGACAGGGATTATCTTTCATTGATGGTCCTTTCATTTAATTTGATTTTTACCATTTGCAGCCTTCTATTATTTTGATTAAACAACAACAACAACAACAACAAATGTAGACTCCATTAATGATTCTGACATTCGCCTTCTGGGTAAGGTATGTCTCACATCTCAACAGGAGAATAAATCAAATACATGCAACAGATGTGAGTAGATTAAGCTGCATTCCATGAGCAACACCGGTGCCACCACTGCCTAAGAGCTGTGAATCTTTTTCTCTCATGTTATAGCTAAAGAAACTGTAGCCCAGATAAGGCATTGCTAATAGAGAAACACTGAGGACTCTAGCACCAGCCTCCCAACCCCCGAAATCGATCTCACACTATACAAATACACTTAAGTTTCACAAATTCTTGCTGGACATGTTAAGGAAAGAAACCCCATTATTAGTGATTTTCTTGGTTTGAGTTCCACAGAAAGCACAGCCTGACACAGTTAATGAATTTGGCAGGTGACTCTGGAAGCAGGAGTAAGGGAGGGAGAAGAGTACAGAAAAGAGGAAAAGCCACTAATAGTGTGTGATATTGAAAGTGCCATGTGGGAAATGAGGACTCAGTTCCAGCAGTTTTTCCCAGGGAAGTGAACCAAATACTTCTCAGAATTGTCAGCCTAGACAGCAGGCGGCTGGGCATTTGTCTCCAGCTGACCTCTACACTGGCTGAGCATTGGCATGGGGATATCTCAAGGCTGTGCTTACGCACTCCTGTCACTGCAGAGAAGTCCCTGGGTCAGAAACCAGAAGGACAGATGTGAAAGCTTGGCTGGACTCTGTCCGTGTACTGAAAAATCTACCATTGCTTTGGCTGAAATCAGAGGCTCTGGAGGGATGTGACGTGGCAAGGGGCAACAGAGGCATCTGTTAGTATTGTCATAAATAAAGGCACTTGCCTTTGGCATGATTTAGAATGATCTATAGCCAATGCTGCTACATCTCTATTCCAACATATATTTTACAAAATAAATTGTCAGACATTTAGTCTGCTCTTATGTATAAGTACTTCATTACCAAGACAACAAAAGGAAGGGGGGCATCAGTCTCACATTTGTCTACTGGTTATGTGAAATCCTCTTGAGATGTTAATTTTCAATATGTATTGTAAACTGAACTTCACCTGCACGCCCATTGCAGACATATGGCTATCTTGAAGACAAACCCAAACTTTACAAACCCATATTTCATTTTTGACTCTCTTCCCACAGGCTACGTTAGTCTAGTAATAAAGCAAATAGTGCTTTCCTAAACATTATTTCCACTGACTGTAGTCATTGACATACTATTCTCGTGACTTTTATATTCACTGTATAGAATGTCATTCACACATGTCACATATTTTATGGAGTAGTTTAATTTGCTCACGTAAGCAGATGCTTGTATGGAAATTAAGCTGATCTATACATAGGCCATAAACTCACATATAGTACCACATATTTTTAAACTTTCAGGAATTTTTCATAAAGTTGGGGAGTCAGTATGCTCTTCTCTGTTACAAGTTAATTCCTATTAAAGATAATATCATTTCAGTAGATATTTTTATATTAAAAGAAGTCCATGTACTAGGGGCAGGAGGGAGGCTGCAATAACTGCACTCTGGAAATTTAATTCACAAATAACAAAAGCCCGCTCTCCTGTACATGTGAAGACGCTCCTGTGACAGAGCTGTCAATCATCACAGGCTTTGTCCTGCTTTCTTTCTTCCCCTCCCCACTAGTGCTGTCAGATGGGCCACATTTCTCCAAATGCAGCTTCCTTTCCTATGACCAATTATAAAGCCATTGTCAGATGAGGTGAACCCAAAGCTGCTTCCCAGTGCTAACATTCTATCCTTCTTCCATTTCAGATTTATAAGGTGGTTAGCAGAGCTGGAGGCATAATCTATCCTTGCTGAATAGAAAAAACTTAGGAGCCTTCACAGTAACTGTGTCTTCTGCTTCACCAGCATCATATCACCAACACCACAGAATAGCACAATAGAAGTTTTCAGTAGCTTTCCAGTTTCAAATGACTTGTGTACAAAAGAAGAAAAATATTAAAACTTATTGACAGATGGTTTGTTCTGCCACAAATTCAACAAGACTTTTTATCCAACATAATTGGGGCAAATGTAAGTTTCAAGTAGAATAATATCATATGTTCATTTACCCTACTTAACTATAATATTTCCTTTGGATTCAACAGTAAAGTTTTTCTTAGTTGTATACATTTTAATTATCACTTATATTTTCTTTTATTGTGTGTAGTCTAATCTTAAGCTGCCACAGATCATTTGTGGACTGATAAGAAAAATTTTTTAAAAAGATGAAAGAAAGAAAGAAAAAAAAGAAAGAAAGAAATAAGGAAGAAAGGAAGGAATGGAGAGAGGGTGGGAGGGATGAAAGAAAAATAAAAGAGAAAGTAGGAAGGAAGGGAGAGAGGGAAAGAGGGAAGAAAGAAGGAAGAAAGAAAAGACACTGCTCACCAATCCTTACTACAAATTGCCCCAGTGCTTAGGGAAAATCACAATTTTCAATTAATGTCAGGAAAGAAAAAAAGAGGGAAAGAGATGGATAAAAACCAGGGAAAATAGATGTTCTACAAATTGCCCCAGTGCTTAGGGAAAATCACAATTTTCAATTAATGTCAGGAAAGAAAAAGAGGGAAAGAGATGGATAAAAACCAGGGAAAATAGATGTCGAGGACAGTTTTTAGAACTACGAAAATGGACTCCTTTAACTTCTGCTCTTGTAGGAGAAATCATGACTTCTTTCCAGAGAAAATATTCATAATAAACAAATTGCACTTTAATGAAACATCATTTCTCCATAAAGTCTGTTATAATTAGATTGACATATATTACCAAAATTGACCTCAAAAATGATAATTACTTTTAAATTGAGCTTTTAGAAAGGGGACAAAGAAGAAGATAGAAGAAAGAGACCAGTGAAAATTCTTATTTTTCCTGGGAAATGGTACCAAAGGCAGTATGATCTCCCTAAAACTCGGGAAAGTTTTATGCAACCCCAGTGTTTCAGAAGATGGTCTATCATTATAGGGAACATAGTCTCCACACTCTGCTCATTGGTCACTCACCTGGACACTTGCAACAAGGGCTGCTTGAAGCACAGTGAGAGAGCCCTTGCCACCCACCATGCCTGGGGGTGCATGGCTGCAATTGCAGGTGTCCACACAGCTGCATGCACTTTTAAAACTACTTGTCTATCTGCTCCCAGTGACTGTAAATTTAATGAGAGCACCTGCTGCCCTCTTGCTTAGTTAATTCATAGTGATCCGCCTGAACTAAAGGAAATTTCAGAAAAGCCTCTATTCTTCGGTGATACATTAGAAGTCGCTACTTTGGCCTGAAGGTCTTTGATTCATGTCTTATTTATTACTCTTACACTAAGCACTGATGACAGTGGACACATTTCGTTTCTCTAAGTAGTGTTGGGGCTGGGGAACAGGAAATAGCTACTAAGATTAAATAAAATGAGAAGATCAATTGTCTGCCTGCATATTGACAGCTGGGGAACTAGTCATTCTTGACCTCAGACATGAGGCATTTGTTCACTGAGGGATAAAAGCACTAGCTAATAAAATTTTTGCAACAGTGATAGGCAAAATGCAACAAAAAATGTAATATCATTTACTTTAAAAAATAATTTAAGGCAATACAGTGGAGCAAAGAGAGTCTTTCAAAAATGATGCTGGAACAACTGGTTATCCACATGTAAAAAAAAAAAAATCTAGCTTGGAGAAAAAATGGCAACGGGTCTGGAGCACCCGCGTCAGGAAACAGCACGATCCTGAGAGCTG
>NW_007729910.1:207839-208220 GCF_000696425.1 Galeopterus variegatus
GCCCACAACAAAGCTGCCTCCATTTTCTAGGGTGGGGTCGGAGAAGGCCAGCATAGTGACGGCAGGCCAGTCATCTCTGTCTGACGTGGCTCCCCGCTGGGACGTGCTATTTGATTACCTCGACGCGGAGCACCCCGGGGCCTGTGGACGGGCCTATAGTCCCACTCTTCCCGTGGTTCTCAGACGGGGCTGGCAGCGTGGGAAGGCCCCAGCCAGCCTCGGGGGGGCTGAGAAGAGAAGCCCGCCCAGATCGTCTCTCCACCACACCCTGGGCGCCGGCCGCAGATAAACTCCATCTTCCCGAGAGGCAGATTCCATCTCTGGGGACCTCAGTTTGGAAGAACCCCTAATTGATTTCTGCTGGGGAGAGGGGAGCCCGGT
>NW_007729910.1:211895-213784 GCF_000696425.1 Galeopterus variegatus
AAAAAAAAAAAACCTAAACACAGACCATATACCCTTCACAAAAATTAGCTCAAAATGGATCATATGCAAAACTATAAAACTCCTAGAAGATAACATAGGAGAAAATCCAGATGACCTTGGGTTTGGCAATGATGTTTTAGATATAACACCAAAGGCATGATTCATAAGAGAAAGAATTGATAAGTTGGACTTTAAAATTAAAATTTATTTAAAGTGTCTGTGAAAGACATTGTCAAGAGAATAAAAAGACAAGTCACAGATGGTGAGAAAATATTTGCAAAAAACATATCTGATGGAGCACTGTTATCCAAAATGTTCGAAGAACTCTTAAAAACTTAATAAGAACACAGGCAACCTGATTAAATAATGGGCCAAAAACCTTAACAGACATCTCACCAAAGAAAATATACATAAAGCAAATAAACATATAAAAAGATGTGTGGCACATCATATTTAATCATGAAAATGCAAATTAAAACAACAATGAGAAACCACTACGAACCTATTAGAATAACCAAAATCCAGAACACTGACAACACCAAATGCTGGTAAGGATGTGGAGCAAGAGGAACTCTCATTTCTTGTTGGTGGAAATTCAAAATGGCACAGCCACTTTGGAAGACAGTGTGGCAGCTTCTTACAAAACTAAACATACTCTTGCCATATGATCTAGCAATTGTGCTCCCTGGTATTTACCCAAATAGTAGAACTTTATGTCCACACAAAAACCTGTAAACTGACATTCACAGTAGCTTTATTTATAATTGCCAAAGCTTGGAAGCAACCAAGATGCCCTTCTGTAGATGAATGGATAAATAAACTGTGGTACATCCAGACAATGAAATATTTTTTTAGCACTAGAAAGGAGCTATCAAGCCATGGAAAGACATGGAGGAAACTTCAATATATATTATTAAGTGAAAAAGCCAATCTGAAAAGGCTACATACTGTATAATTCCAACTATATGATATTCTGGAAAAGGCAAAACTATGGAGACAGTAAAAAGGTCAGTGGTTGCCAGGGGTCAGAGAGAAGGAAATATGAATAGGCAGAGCACAGAGAATTTTTATATCTGTGAAGCTATTCGGTATGAATCTATAGTGGTGGATACATATGCATTTGTCTAAGTCCATGTAATGTACAACCCCAAGAGTGAAGCCTAATGTAAACTATGGCCACTCTGGTAAGGAATGTTAATAATGAAGAAGGCTATGCATTTGGAGGGCTGGGGAAGGAGGTACATGGGAAATTTCTGTGCCTTCCTCTCAATTTTGCTGTGAACCTAAAACTGGTCTAAAAAATAAAGTCTTAAAAATTTATGATTTATTGCTTCAAATATCCTTTACTTCCCATAACTATGATTATAACTTTTTAAAAAATGTTTTAATTTTTTTGATGGTTGGCTAGTATGGGGATCCAAACACTTGAACTTGATGTTAAAACACTGCACTCTAACCAACCGAGCTGACTGGCCAGCCCCGCTTATAACTTTTTATAAGATAACTGTATTTATTTTCACTCCTCACACTATCTTATCACAAGTGTATTTGGAGATATTAGGCACTATAGCAATCATAATTAAAAATTATAATTAATTCCAGGTAATTTTATTGATAATACTCACAACTATTTCATTTCTGCCAAAATATTCCAGGAGTGGGATCTTCAGCAAAAATTTCACTAAAGCCATTAGAGCAAACCCACATTATATGTTTTGGGTTCTAAATTTGGGTTGTTCTTATATTAATGGGCCATTAATAAATCCACTCTAGGGCCATTATAACCTTGCATAGAGTCGATAAACATTGTATGCAGGATGCTCCCCCGAATCTTCTTTCTCTCTTTTAACAGTAAGTGACTGATTACAAACTTTATGAAAAGTTAAGTA
>NW_007729910.1:215146-216486 GCF_000696425.1 Galeopterus variegatus
CAGTCTGATGAGATTTGACACTAAGGTAACCACTACCATAACCTAAAACAGGAACATTTCCCTTGCTCCCAAAACTTTCCTTTTGTATACTTCCAGCTAATCCTTCCCCACCTCCCAACTCCCAGCACCTTGTTTCAGGCAACCACTAATCTGCTTTCTGTCACTATAGTGGCATTTTTCCTTTTCTACAGTTTCATTTAGATGGAAACATACAGAATATGTTTTTGTGTGTCTGACTTCTTTCACTCAGCATAATGTTTTTGAGATCCATTCATGTTGTCCCTTAAACGAGTAGTTCATTATTTTTTATTGTGGAGTAGTATTCTATTGAATTGATATATGACATTACATTTATGTGTTGATGGATAGCTGAGTTGTTCCTATTTTTTGCTTTTATGAGTAAAGCTGCTATGATCATTTCTCTTGAGTAAATTCCCAAGACTGGAAATGTTGGGTCATATGTAATGTCTTTTTTAAAATAAGAAACTGGCTGTTGTCCAAAGTGTTTGTACCACCAGCGGTGTATGGCAGTTCCAGTTGCTATATGATGTCTCCCACATTTAGTCTTGTCAGTTGTTTTAATTTTAGGCATNTTCCAGTTGCTATATGATGTCTCCCACATTTAGTCTTGTCAGTTGTTTTAATTTTAGGCATTCTAGCGGATTTATAGTAGTGTTGCACTTTGGTTTTAATTTCCATTTCTTTGATGACTAATAATATTAAACATCTATTCGTGTGTTTATTAGCTACCCTTACATCATCATTTTTGCATTAATCTTCTCAAATGTACTCATTTTTAATTTTGATTTTTTTCTTCTTATGATGTATTGTAATAGTTGTAAAATATATATTCTGGATACATGTACTTTATTAGATATGTTTTGAGAATATATTCTCCCATTCTATGGCTTGTCTGTATTTCTTTAATGGCTCTGATGAACAAAAATTTTTCATTTTGATGAAGTCCAACTTATCTATATTTGTTTACTTTAATGATTTGTGCTCTTTGTGTTACTACTAAGAAATTTTTTCCTTCCCTAAGGCCGAAAATATTTTAGCTAGAATTTTCTCTAGAATTTTTATAGTTTTGGCTTTTAAGATTAGATCTATTATACATTTTGATTTTCATTTTTTTCCCATATAAAAATCAAATTGCTCAGCATGATTTCTTGAAAAGACCATCCTTTTTCATTTAAATTACCTTGGTAGCTACATTAAAAGTTAATTGACCAGGCAGTCATGTCAGCAACATGGCAGAATAGGATGCTTCTGATTCTCTCTCCACCAATGGATGCACCCAATAACAGATCAATTCCTTCTGAGAGAAAGTCAGAGAACAG
>NW_007729911.1:0-563 GCF_000696425.1 Galeopterus variegatus
TGCATACCACTCATGTTCCAAAGTTGAGGGCAGGAGAGGATATCACTGGCCACCGAGCCACCTGCTCTTACAAGTCGGCCACCCCATGGAGGAGAGGAGAGCTTTCTTCTCCAAAAGATGTAAGTAAACATGGTGGTCACATCATAGCTCATAGCTGAGAGGGTGCAGGAAACCCACCTCGAATAACTAAACTATTACCAAGTTTACCCAAAATGTTTTCTGAATTTATTCCATTCTTACCATCTTTACTATTGCCATCTAGTCGGACCAGCACCATTTCTCACCTGGATGACTGCAACAGCCACCGTGCTGGTGGCATCCACTTTTGCCCCCATGCAGTACTTTTTTCTCAGGACAACTAGAAAAATCATTTAAAAACACAAAGGTGCTCATGTGACACACACACACACACAGACACAGACACAGACACACACACACACACACACCCTGCTTAAAACTCCTGGAGTCATCCTGCTTTCAGAATCAATGCATATTACTGCTGCTGCCTGTTATACCTTCACAGCCAAACTTGCCCTACTCTCTGGGCTTCAGCCACACCAGCC
>NW_007729911.1:1860-35958 GCF_000696425.1 Galeopterus variegatus
CTCAGCGCTGTCTGTTACTTGCCCATCTCATCTTTCAGACTTGAGAGCTTGAAGGTACTCCTGATGCCCAACACAAGGTTTAGCACATTGTGGGTACTGATCAAAGTATATTGAAAGGAAGAAAGGAAAGAAGGGCAGGGAGGGAGAGATGGGAAAAGAGAGCTTGTGGTTTCTAATGTTGGGGACCTCTGATGGGGGAAAAAATAGAACATTTTATGAGAATCTCATGATTTTAATGGAAAAAGATGACATTGAAAACCAATACCAATTAGTATATGATTAGGACAGAGAAGCTTAATAGCATTAATTAGGGCTGGAAGAGTCAAAAAAAAATTTTTTTCCTAGGAAACCTGAGACAAAGAAACTAAGGATAAAAACTTCTGGAATAAAAGAAAAGAAGAAGCACAACACGACACCGGGGAAACCCATTTGTTAGGCAGTCGTCATGCGTCAGCAAGGCATTTTTTTTTCCTAGGAAACCTGAGACAAAGAAACTAAGGATAAAAACTTCTGGAATAAAAGAAAAGAAAAAGCACAACACGACACCGGGGAAACCCATTTGTTAGGCAGTCGTCATGCGTCAGCAAGGCATGGAAAGGAACATTGTGAGCTTCACCTCTGACAGCAGTATCTTCTCTGAACAAAATGTGGTACGTGGGAGGTCTGTTTCCAGGACAGTAATGTCAAACAAAAGCAACCCAAAGCCAAGGGCCTTCCCAGACCTGCTGTAAGCCCAAGTCTCCAAACAGCTCTGCATAGCCCAGAACAAAAATTCACATTCTCCATTACTGATCTTTGGCCCTGCTATCCTCAGATCCACTTGAGTAGGCCAAGACTGAAATGCCAAGGCTCATTTCTGACACAGGAATTGAAATCATTAATTTTGGTCCCAACCTGGCATCATATTTCTAGGTAGGTGGTAGGCAGGCTTTCCCTCCACAGTCTCATTATAGCTGACTATAATGTGACTTTCCACAGGGAGAAAGACTGGAGTGCTGGCCCCATTTTACAAAGAGTGAAACAGAAGACTCAAGACAGAATGTCAGGCACCCTCAGGATCCAAAAGCTTGCTCTACCATAGAGCCATACTGTATGGGTATCCTTGAAGCCAGGAGAAGTGGTTCGATTTAGTTTCATTCGGTTCAGCAGTTACTTTGTTATTATCATCCTCACTGCTAACCTTTTTCCAGCTCTTACTAAATGCCTGGCACTATGTCTCCTGTCTCTTTTAATCCACACATCAGCCATTTGAGATAGGTCCCTTATACTTCTTATCTTGCATTTTATATACAGAAAACCAAGGCTCAGAGAACATATACCATTCACCCAAACCAGATTTGAACCTAGACCTATCCTACTCCACAGACTGACTTCTTAACCACTCCCTTGATTTCTAAGGGAGCAGCATTGTAGGAAGTAGTTTTTTTAGATGTTGATGTTAATCCACATTCGAGGGAAGAAAACTTCTTTTCTTTTGAGAGTCTGCATGTCTATTACACAAACTTGGAGAATATTAAAGTGGCCTGGGATGAAGGAGTCATCCCCATGCTCTCTGACAATGCAGTGAGCTTCCCCACGTGCCCCTGAAGATGGCCTTCTAGACAAATGCTTACATGTACAGGGAAGCTAGCTCGCTACCTCATAGGACAGTGGTGGATTACTCAAGTTTGGGGGAACTTTTGCCTTTAGTTTATACTCAACCTGCATCCTTGAGGCACTAGAGCATGGATGTGGTTGGAAACATTACAGGACAACTCTGCTTCTTACTTGATATGGTACTGAAGTCTTCAAATGGACTATCATGTCTCCTTCCATTGCTCTGCTCTGGGTTAAAGAGGTCACATTACTTCAACCATTTGTAATGTGATACTTCCCAAATCTCATCAGAATTTTCTTTCTCATGGAGTTTAGGCCTGAAATTTTAGATCAGCAAAAATATTCATAATGTTTCTTCTTGTGAGTTTCTCTTAGAGGCCAAGGCTATGAAAAACATTGTCATTCATGATGAAGTGATACGCTTCCAAGCAGTAAGTAATGAGAAGGATGTGTCCCACTGGGTTTCCCTTTTCACCTTGGTTTACTGGGAAGCTCACACCAAAGTTTATGTTCAGTTTTTCTCCTCTTTCATAACTTTGGTTTTACATTCTATCTTTTGTCATATACTAATTGCTTCTGGTTTTATGATATCTGTATTTTATTTTAAACTATCTCATAGATCCCCTTCTACCTTATCAATTGATTCCCACACTGAATGTGAGCAGTAGGTAAGAGATGTATCCTAAATACTCCTGCTTCATAGATAAGAGTCTGAGCTGTGACCAGTGAGTGACAGAAGTCTTTGCTGGTTCTCACACTTTGATAATAATAATCATGATGCTGCCAATAGTAATGGTGCTAGTGATGATAATAAGAGCCAGCATTTATTAAGTGCTTCCAGCCTGACAAGCTCTTTGCTGAATGCTTTATAAATGTGTCAACTCATTTAAACCTACAACCAGCTTCTGAAGTAATATTATTAGCCACATATTACAAATGGGGAAACTGAAGCACAGAGAGGTTAAGTAATTTATCTGCCATCATAAATGCAGAAAATGACAGAGCCAGCATTGAAGCCCAGGTGGTCTGTATTTAGGAAGTAATATTATTAGCCACATATTACAAATGGGGAAACTGAAGCACAGAGAGGTTAAGTAATTTACCTGCCATCATAAATGCAGAAAATGACAGAGCCAGCATTGAAGCCCAGGTGGTCTGTATTTAGAATATATGCTCTTGTCTACCATGCCACACTACCTAAATTACCAGACCTCTCCAAGCCACTCCACATAGGGTTTAAGAGGTATGGGCATTTTAGATGAAGAGAGCCATTCATAGCAATGCTAGACCCATAAGATTCTGGACCTCATTTTCGGGTATGTTGATAGGATACCACCACCACCACCACCACTCCCAGCAGCAATGGTTTCTGGCTCCCTCACCACCAGTCTGCCTGCTTTGGGTCCTCCTCCAAATTCCTGTGCCCCTGTGCAGTGAATTGGGCTTGGACTTGGGACTGGGAAACAGAGAGGCCACCCAGTCATTGCTCAGCAAGGATGGCGGAGGGCAGCCAAGGCCTGCCATGAGATGGTATCATTCACATAAAGGTCCCTGTTCAGGAAAGACAAGGGCAGCAGTAATCAGGGGACATCTCCAGGCCAGAAAATAGCAAGGAAGGAAGCCAATAGGTCTGCTGGCTGATCCTTCCTATACCTATTATGTGCCAGACACTGCATTATTTAAGCCAAATATTCTTCTCATTTTCAAATGAGGAAACTGAGCTCACGGTCAGGAGGTGACTTGTCCTAGGTCATTCAGCAAGTTTGGTGTGAATATATGAATAACTCCTTATAAGAGAAAGCCTCCTCCAAGTAACTACAAGTATTTAATTCCAGGAGATAGAATGTCCCCCCGGCTGTTGGGAGCTATGGTTATAATGGGGATATGGAGGAAGGGCGGAACCCCCAGGGGCCGGAGTCTGGGGAAAGCTTGGGCTCTGCAGGAGCTTTGGGAAGTGTGATATGTCCCCCCGGCTGTTGGGAGCTATGGTTATAATGGGGATATGGAGGAAGGGCAGAACCCCCAGGGGCCGGAGTCTGGGGAAAGCTTGGGCTCTGCAGGAGCTTTGGGAAGTGTGATCCTACTCCCAGTGAGACAGGATAAATGAATGCCAGCTGCTTCTCTTGAGGGGCAGGAGAGAAGACTTGGGCAAGTGCAGATGGCTAGGAGTAAGGACACCCCGCCCCCAGAGCCCCAGGAAAGGTGTCCATCCAACTCAGTGCCTTTCTCCGTCTCCTGTGCTGGAGGGTGAGAAGTGGGTTGGGACTGGGTGCAGGCTGGGCTACTGCCAGAAGTCAATGCGCAGCTCTCTCTACCCACATGCCCTCCCTGTTGCAAGAAGGAAAGGAGGGAAGGATGAGCGAGAAAATGGAGGGGAGGAAAAGAGAAAGAAGGAAGGAAGACGTTAACATGAGTTTTCACACTTTTGTGATTTGACCAATATCCACGAGTCACAAGGCATCCCTTGACATTAGGCAAACACCATAAGCCCATCCAGTGACAGGCCATTAAAGGAGTCCTTGCTTGCCTGTGACTTGCAGGGGAGGCAGACGGGGCCCCACAACTAGCACAGACAGACAGTATATGTCCCAGAACGGGACATCAGTTCTAGCAATGGTCTGAGGTTGCTGCAGGAGAGGACCAGGAAAGAGTCAAAGACAGGAGGAAATGGACTACAGAAAGCCACAGAGGCATTTTTGGTCCCTTAGGAAACACCCAGCCTCACATATAACCATAGCACCAAAGCCAGAGGAGACACTTGGCAGCATTTTCTCCTTAAGTTTCATTTTTATTATTTCTGCCCTTAATCCTACTGGAGATTTGCCACAGCCCCCAAAGGGACTCCCAAATCTTGGGATTTTATCCTATTTCTGTGACCTGGGGCCCAGTGCATAATGGTAATCATGGCAAAAATCAGAACAGTGGCAGCCACTGTTTATTGAGCACCTACTACATGTGGCACATGATGCTGGGCACACCACTTGCTGGACTTGAAAGTGAAGAGTGGGTTCTTTTAATGACACTGGAGTCCTAAGCTTCTGTAAACTGCTCACTGCCACTGAGTTCCCAGTTCATATGTAATTAGATCAGACCAAAAACTTCCCCCCTCCCCTTCCCCTTGTGAAAATTCTGCAGTGTAGGCAGGGATCCAGAAGCGGGAGAACCTTCATTACAGCTGCCTGCCAAGGTTTTGCAGCACTAGGGTATTGGTGCACTGCAGAGTCCAGGGCCTGACAGTTGTCCCTGGTGGGTGCGTGGTGTGAATCTATGTCAGGGGCAGGGGGACCCACCAAGCCCGTGCTGTGGGCCAATTCTGCAGACCTCCACCCAAGGCACCTCTGATGGGCACTTGGCTTCTGCTCGCATCCATGGGAGCTCCCTAATCTAACAGTTTTGTGGTCCTTTTGGTCCTACCAGACCACACTCACCTTGGGCAAATCTCTCCCCTCTCTGCCACAGTTTCCTCGTCTGCAAAATGGGAATGATAACAGAACCAGTGAAGTGGAAATGAGCTAGCAAACCTGAAAATGCTTTGAAAACATTAGCAGTGCTATTGAAAAGAGCAAGGGGTCACTGCAGTCACTCTTAGTTTTAGTACAAGTATAGTATTTTAATCAGCCAAAAATGCCTGAGTGGTCTACACAGGTTCCTTTGGAATGGGAAGACTTTCCTGATTTTATTCATAATAGCTTTAGAGCCTCTACAGGATGAGATTTTCAAGTGTAAACAGAGTTCCCAAGTGCCATGAAATCACAGAAGGTGGTGCTGAGATGAGAAGGGGTCTCCTGCCTTCTTCTGCAACTGAATCCTTCCCCCATGTGAAAACAGAAGTGTCGACACCTCAACACTGAAAGAGAACTTAGATGTGGTCTGCGCCAGCTCCATACTCTATGAATGAATTTATTTACAGCAATTCAAGGCATTGGCTGTCTGGCTTCTTGCTGTCTTTTCTGGACTTGAGCCCATGGAGAAAGGGAGTGAGACCTAACTGCTCATCTCTGCCCTTCCCCTCCCATCTGATGCACAGTCATTCCTCTGACGATAAATCTAAAAGGCTCCAGATTCTTTTATTTGTCTGAGCAGACAGCTCCCCCAGTGTTTGGCCCCAGGAAGAATAAATCAAATTCTTTAAAGTCAAAGTAATATAACCTAAAAAAAATGGTAAGAAAGTGTTCCCAATGATGTAATGAAATAGAAATGCACTGAAAAATAGAGAAAAACCCCCGGAAATAATTCAAAATGCTGAGAAATATGGAGAGAATATTAAGCCAGTGCTCTTTCATCTATGAGAAGAAGCTGGAGGAACTGGCCAGCAGTTGCATGTGAGGGTAGGAAAGCCTGTCCCCTGGAGAGAGCAAGCTGGAGGTGACCTTTTAGAAGCAGCAGCATAAGCAGCCAATGCCTCTAGCCGGGGGATGTGGGGACCAGAGAAAAGTCCCCACGGGGCAGGTGCCCTGAGGTTTGCAGAAGAGGTAATTCCAAGAGATGCTGAGTCCCTCCCCTCGACATAGTACAGCCAAAGGAATGAATCACTGACCCCAAAACACTTATAAAGATACAAGGGAGAAAGAGAAGGCAAGAGGAGGGGGCTGGAGAGGGATAAAAGAAAGGGAGACGGAGGGGTGTGGAAAGGAGGAGGCGGGGAGGTGGCGGAGCACAGAGTCCAGCAGGGGAGGAGAGAAACAGAGGAGGTGGAGAGAGAAATAGGAGGAGCCGCCAGGCAGAAGAAGACAGGGGGAAGAGGAGGAGAAGGAAGGGGAAGGCAGAGAAGGAAATGAGACAGGAGAGGAAAGGAGCAGACTTCAGCTGGATTTGCAGAATTTAATGTCTTAAGCCAGGCTGTGGGTTTATCTGTTTGTTAGGTTCACTCTACTGTTCTCTGTTCTGTTTTACATGCATGAAACATTTTATAGTTAAAAAAAAACTTTTGGTGCCTAATCTGCCCTCAAGCACACCATACTCAGTAATTCCAGATGGTAAAAAGAAAGCTAGTTCCTTTTGTCTTCCTGAATATTTAGGGCGAAATGCAGATTTAGACAAACCCCAAAAATATACCAGCCCCCTTTTTCTTTTTTCTTTTTTTCCTTTTTGTCTTTTTTCGTGACCGGCAATGGATCGCAACCCTCAGTGTCGCGCCAGTACCGGACCGGGACCGGCCACGGGATCGCAACCCTCGGTGTTGCTCCCACACCTCGCTCAGCCAGTGAGCGGGAACCGGTCCGTATGTGGGATCCGAACCCTTGGCGGGAGCGCCACCGCGCTTCCCAAGCGGCGCACTATAGCAGTGCGCCACCGGGCCGGCCCGAGCCCCCTTTTTCTTATTGAGAAAGCTGCTGGGGCAACTTTCAAATGGGAAAGACAAATGAGGACACAGACCATAAGCACTGAGGCTTTGATTTCAGACAGATATGCAGGAACGCTTGTCGACAGATTTGACCAAGCAATTAACTGGGTACAAGTGGAAGGGAATGGAAACTTTGAACCACAAGACCCAGGGCTGAGTGATCAATAGTTATTTTTGAAATGCCTCCCACAGACTCAGCACTGTGCCTAGTACTTTGAAGGACAAAAAAGGAGTATAAATCATATCCCTACCCTTTAGGAATGCATCCTCCATCTGAGGAAATATTATCAATACGTAAAATAGCTAGATGTCTAGCCAACTAAATGGAGAAGGGACACAGGGTGCCCACCAGAGCCCAGAGGATGGTATTAGGGGGCTTGGGTTCCAGTTCAACTTCTGTGACCTAGGACAAGTAAACTCACCCTTCGGAGTTTGATTTTTCTTTAAAACAGGGATAATGCTTCCCAACCTTCCTAGTGAGGATTACATGGAATTTAAAAATGCTTTGTAAGGTATAAAATGTAGTATAAATAGTAAGGGCTATTATTACTGACCCTAAATAGAGGAGAAGAAGGAAGATGGCAGTATGTCAGCAAATAGAGCCTTCTCTGAAAAGCAAAAGCCTAACCAAGAGCCACCTGCTCAAAAACCACCAATGACTTTCCATTGCCTAAAGCAAGAATTGGCAAACTAGGGTCCCCAGGCCAAATCCATTCTGCTGCCTGATTTATAAACCAAGTTTTATTGGAATGCAATCACAGCCATTTGTTTACATATTGTCTAGGACTTCTTTCTTGCCATAATTGGCACAGCTGAATGGTTGCAACAGAGACTGTGTGGCCAGCAAAGCTGAAAATATTTACTATCTAGCCCTTTACAGAAAAAATTTGCCAACTCCTGGACTAAAGGATAAAGTTTAAACCCCCATTAACATGTAAAGCACCTTGATACTTAAAGCAGGATTTAGACACATGAAATGAACTGGATACCTTCCTCCAATCATTCACAACTCTGTACAATATTTTGTACCACTTTCCGGGGTCCGATTCCATATGAGGTTGGCATTACAAGTCCTTTCTTAGTCCTACAATAGGGAGCAGGTCTTATTCCTTTCTGGAATCTCTGCAATGTTTATTACAATGCCTACATCATAACAGGCTCTCAATAAAGTTTAACCAAATTAAAACTGTCATAAATTAAGGAAATAATACACTAAAGAACAGACATAGTTCATTCATACCACCTATTGATAATGTATCATTGAAAGGAAAAGAAAGTGGGAACTGAATTAATTAATTTGTTTTTAATTAATTAGTTATGCAATTATTTATTTCATGCCAACTATACAATTATTTCATGCCACAGAAGCTAAGGCAAATTAGGTAATATGGGATTATATTCATTTGTTCTACAAGAATTTATTTAAGACCTGCTCTGTGTCAGAGTAGACCGTCATCAAGTCTTTCTCTCCAGGAGCTCACAGTCTAGTTGAAGAGGCTGAAAGTCCACAGATGATTACAAAAGCAGGCAGACAAGCACAGTGCAAAAGCACACAAAGTATGCAGGTGGCAGAGAGACCAGCAGGATTCCTGGGAATGCCATTCTTGTACATTCCTCCTTATCAATGCCCCTATTTCATCTCCCAAGGGAAAGGGGAGGGACCAAGACCCAGTCACAAGTGTCTGAGAGCCTCCAATTGGGTTCTATCGGATGAGGTAACATTGACTGTGCTGACAGTTTTATTAGGATTATCTCATTTAATCTTCACAAGTCTAAGTGGGATTCCATGAAGTCCAAGTCACTTGTTCCAGGTCCATAGTCAGAAAGTGGAAGGTTTTAGTCCAGGTGGATCATAAGCTAAAGTCTATGCACTTAACCCATCACTGTGTTGCCTAAGTACATGGGAGGAAAAAAAACTGGGTGTGCATTCCAGAGAAAGCCCAAAGTTTGCGACCTACAGTGATAGTGTGAAATGTTTCTGTATCTATTGAATAGACAGATTCCCTAAGGACCAGTCGATGTAGACCAAAGGCATAGTTGAAAGATAAACAGTTGGTTCCTGTTCAATAAGTCAATAATCAAGGGAGGATAGAATAAAGTATCACAAAAATCAGCAATAATTCCCAGCTGCTGGGTGTGCAGCAGGCTGCTGTGACCACCTCTGGGAATAATTCTGGACTCTGGCCAGGATATTAATTAATCCATAACCACCAAGACTCAGGGAACTCCCTATCAATTAATGAACAGCTGGGAGCCTGAGAGACTTACGGGCCTCCAGAAGGTTATATTTTTAGTTAGTTGTACTTCCCAGGATGTGTCTGTGCAAAGATCATGGGGGCCACTGGGAGCAGAAGAGTTGGAACACAAATAAAAAGATATTTTTAAGTGGAAATTTTGTATTTCCTAAACTTTCTGGGCTCTATACAGGACATAAGAGTTTACGCATTAGCTAGATTATTCAAAATTTTTTTTAACTTTTCACTCTTTACTGATACTAAGTGTAAGGTAAAACAAATAAACATATGAAAAATGCCCAATCTTAAATAAATTTCATAATGAGAATAATGAGATACAATTTCTCTCCCACTTTATTGGCAATGATAAAAAAATCAACACAAGTTGACCAAACACAGTGAAAAAGAGGCCCTAGTCAAAAGGCCTTCTCATACAGTAATGGTGGGGGTTTATCTTAGTAGAACTTTCCAGAAGGAAAATTGGTAAAGTGGTAATATCGACAAAATGTGAAATGTATAACTACTTTGACCTACTAGTTCTTCTTCTGGGAATTTATTCCAAGGAGATAATTAGGCAAGTGCTCCAGGTTTACATACAAAAAAATTGTTATTTACAGCATTATTAGTAAGACCAAATATTCAGAAGTACCCTAAATATCCATAAAGGAGATCATAGTATAACTAGACAGTGGAGTCCTGTTAGCCTAAAAAGGATGGCATAAATCTATAAACCATAACATGGGACCTTCTCCAGGCTGTTCAGTAAAAAAAGGGTTTTCATTCTGTAAACGCTGCCATGCATGTAGTGGTGTGCAGCGTTGCACAGCAAGACGCCTAGAATGATCTTCACCACATCTTCCCAGGTGGTAAGATTTCAGGTGACTTTAAAATCTTTTTTTTAAATCTGCATTATTTGAATTTTTACAATGAATATATAATATCTTTATAAACAGAAAACCAACTGTGTTTAGAGATCATAAGAAAACATCTAAAGGGTATATAAATTGCCTGGAGAAAAGACAAAGCTAAAACCAGAATAATGGCTGACTCTCAGAAGGCAGATGTGGAGGGAGTTTGGGACTGGCTTGCCAGCCTTGCACAAAAAGATTAGTCCTTACCAGTCCTGGGGAAGGCAGGAAGCTCAAGTGGTTAGGAGCCTGTGTTCCAGGGTAAGTCCTTGGGTTCATATGTCAGGTGAGCAACTTGGGGTAAATTACTTAACCTTCCATGCCTTAGTTTCCCCATTTATAAAATGGGAGACTGATAGCACCTGCCTCTAAAGAGTGTCACAAGAATTAAAGAAGAGGGTAAACAAAAAATACCTATCACATAATCAATGTTCACTAGACATTAGCTCTTATGAAAATGAGCTTCAGACAATTGTAGCCTGTGTGAGTTAATGTTCCCAGAATAAAGCACTAATGAACAGTTAAGGAGAAGAAGAAGGTAAAGGATAATTAGGCAAAGAAATCTACAAAAGTAGACAGATGGTTATCTAGGTTCTGCAGTTTAAGGGTGAAGGGTATGAGCTGCATGACTGCAAGCATGTGACCACCTCGCAAATCGCATCTGCTCACTCCACAAAATGGGGATCACATACAGAAGGTCATTTTGAGGATTAAATGCCAGGTGCTAACACCACACTTGATAATAGTGAGTTTTCAATATATATTTGCTACTATTAATAAAAATAATTATTAATGACTATAGGAACAGGTAGTGAGCTCCCTGACAGTAAGGGTATCCAGGCAGGCTTAATTACTACTTAATTAAGGAGGAAGAAGATGAGAGAGGACTTAGTCATGGAATGAGGGCATGGACTACTGGATTCTTCCAGGCCTACAGATCCTATGCAAAGTCATTGCTGTTGTTTGGGATTGTTGTGCAGAGTGACCAGCAGGAACATGTTTCCAGAGAGTTATGTGATGATGCAGCTCTCTGCGGGCAGCCCTGCTTTTCAGCCAGGTGAGGCAGGTGTGAGGTGGTTCCCACAAACTCTGCTCACTCTCTGTCCCAAGAGTGGTTCTACCTGCTCTGGAAAAACTGCCCATGGTGGTTCATCAACCATTTGGGCTTACAGAGCCCCGTGAGCATTGCTGAAAGCTGTGGTTCCTCTCCCCTGAAGTACGCACATCCACACAGTCTCTGGCATGCACAAGGAAACCTGGCTGCAGGTGATTACAGTAGTAACAACAGCAACAGTAGGAAACACACACTGATGGTTTACAGCGTGCTGGGCTTCGGGCTGGCAGCTTTGCATACATTGTCTTGCTGACTTCTCATCAGACCCTTGAATCTATGTCTACATTATGTGTCATCCCATTCTACAGATGAAAAAAAGGAAGAACAAAAAAATAAAACAAAACACAAAGTCCTCCAGCCAGCAAGGTACAGGGTTTGAACCCAGCTCTAAAGTACCCTCAGAATATGAAGAGTAGTTAGTTGGCGGGGCTGTTGATAAGCTGACAACTAGTTAGCAGGTTAGATGAATCCTAGTCTCTGTCAGGACCGGCTACGTACTCTCCCAGGCTACTGGGTTAGCTGGACCCTCTCAAGGCAGCTGGGAGCGAGGAAAGCTGAGGTTGCCATGGACATTATCTAGTAGTTCCTAGAGAAAGCAGAAGACTGAGAGACAAAGGTTAGGCTGTGCCCACTAAATGGGTACCCCAAAAAACAGGATGCAGACTGCTATTAACAATCCCTATGTTTGGAGCAAAGGACCCTCACTTAAAGAACACAGAGGTTTTGATCTATATAATAAAGTTGAGCGAGGCAGACAGAAGACTTTCTCAGAGATATCTAAATATGTATGGACTATTTTACCACTTTTATTTTCTTTTAAAAGCCCTTGGTCGGCCGGCCCGGTGGCGCACTGCGCTAGTGCGCTGCTTGGGAAGCGCGGCAGCGCTCCCGCCAAGGGTTCGGATCCCACATACAGACCGGTTCCCGCTCACTGGCTGAGCGAGGCGCGGGGGCAACACCGAGGGTTGCGATCCCGTTGCCGGTCCCGGTCTGGTACGGGGGCACACTGAGGGTTGCAATCCGTTGCCGGACACAGAAAAAAGACAAAAAAAAAAAAAAAGCCCTTGGTCAATCCAGGAAAGCTTGGAATTCGCCTCATCTCAGGGCCATTGGGATTCCTGTGACTTGCAACAGATGCTCTGGTTTGCTTTGCCATGGCAAGGCCAAGGGACAGTCCCCTGCATTTCTCTGGACCTTTAGGGATCCTTAAACCATGTTCTCAAATCACTGTTATAATCTGTTCATATCCCAGGCAGATCCCAAGGGGACAGTCATAACCTCATGGTTAAGAACATGAACTCAGACACTTTAGAATCTTAGACACCTTGGTTCAAATACCGGCTCTTCCACTGAATAAACCTCTCTGAGCTTCAGCTTCCTCATCAGTCCACATCATAGATAGGATTAAATGAGATAATGCAATATTGGGAAGGCAGTGAGGTGTAGGGTTAAGAAAACAGGCTCTGGGGCTGTTTAGGTTCAGATCCCAGCTCTATCACTAGCTGTGTGTTTTTAGGCAAGTTACTTAACCTCTATGGGCCTCAACTTCTTTAGCTGTAAAATGGGAACAATGATAGTGTCCATCTGTGTAGAGTAGTTTTGCAGTGAATGAATAAGTTATGACTTGGAAAGGGCTTAGAACAGTATCTGTCACATAGTGAGTACTCGGTGGATGCGAGTTTTATGATTAATGCATGTAAAGCCCTCAGCATGGAAAAATAAGTGTTCAATAAATGGTGGCTGTTATTATTATAAGGTATATGTTCCTCGGAGAATTTTATGCACATTTATCTCCTGGAAGGCAATAAAAAATGAAGATGTTAGGGGAAAACCTTGTCATTAAATAAATATTGCAGTCATAGCAGAGTGAATCTGCAGGTCCTGTTACCCCAGCAGGATATCCTAGGACCCCTACGCCCCTCCCTTCCCCTGCCCAGGCCCTCCTTTGCTTCCAAAGGACCTGCCCTTTACCCACTCTTTCAACAAATGCTCTTCAAGCATCTACAGTGAGCCGGATAAAGGGCTGGGAATATCTAACCAGTGAACGAGATGGCTCCAGCCCCTGTCCTCCTGGAGTTTACAGAGTAGTAGGGAAGATATACACTAAACAAATGCATACAAAAATGATTATTTAATGACAGCTGCAATTTGTGTAGTGAAGGATGTCATGAGAATGTGTAATGGGAGTCCTGATAGGGTCTAGCGCTGGGGGGGTGTGAAAGCAAGAGTCATTGTAAAGACTCCCTTAGGAAGTGACATTTAACTGGGACTTCATGGATGAAAAGGAGGTGGCTGGGTGATGCCTGGGAACAGAGGCAGGAAAAGATCCAGACAGACAGGCCTTTTGTTTCAAGGCTCTCCACCCACTTGGTGCCTGGCGAACTAGGAGAACAGAGAAGGGTGGTGTAGCTGACTGGCTAACTGAATCCTAGGTCCTCCACTCAGAATACTCAGGAGGTTGGAATTTGGAGAGAAACCCAGGTCCACAGGAACTGTGTTCTCAGTGGCGACTGTTGTCTCTTCCCTTTCAGGCACTCCTCACCTGCTAGCAAAAACTGCTTGGTCTCAGACCCCACAGAGCAAGTGAACTCCGTTCTTGGCTCAAGCTGACTGAATCCTAGGTCCTCCACTCAGAATACTCAGTTAGGAGGTTGGAATTTGGAGAGAAACCCAGGTCCACAGGAACTGTGTTCTCAGTGGCGACTGTTGTCTCTTCCCTTTCAGGCACTCCTCATCTGCTAGCAAAAACTGCTTGGTCTCAGACCCCACAGAGCAAGTGAACTCCGTTCTTGGCTCAGCGTCCCAGAGACTGCAGATGTGGCTCACTTTGCCCACGTGTGAACTTCAGCCAAGACACCACGACAGGAGCTCTGCCCTCTGAGTCTCCTCTGATGCCTCAATCCTGTCCTGGTCATACCCCACTGGGTTTTGTGAGGCTATTTAGCAAGATAAGTTTACCTCACTGAAGAAAAGGGAAACAGCATGAAAGATAACAATGGCCCCAAAGGAGGAATTTGTGATTGACATGAATGGCGATGTTCCCTTAGGAGCATCATGTATCATCAAAGAAGCAAGCCCCCAGGTCATTTATTTCTCCACCTATTTTCAAGCTATGGAAAGAAGACGTGTTTAAGTTTCCTGTAGTTTCACGCTGGAAGTTGATGCTCCGAGAAAGGAAGCCGTATGTTCTAGCCGTTTTTCTGGAATTCATACCTTAGGAGTCTGGCGCTATCTCCTAAATGGTATTTTTGTTGTCTTTTTGTTCAAGACAGCAAGCTTCTTCCAGGATCAGAACCTCCTGCCAACCTCCCTTGATAAACATCCCACCAGCTTTCTCGGTAGATCAGATGTTTAATAGTTAGCTTAATCATTGTTTATCTAAGTAGCAATTATGACTGCGATGAAATAATATTTCAATTGCAGGGGAAGCATTACAGAGAGCTCCTGAGTAGAATCTACAGGCTGGGAATGGCCGACAGGGCTTCCCATACCAAGAGGAGAGGACCACTCCATCCTGGCTGGCAGTTCTCCGTGTCTGAGATGCCATCATTAGATGCTGCTCCAAAGACCTAAGGGAGATGTGCCCAGGAGAAGCGTATGGTCCCAATCCTTTCCACTGAGGCTCAATGGCCCAGCAAAATATGAAAGTGAGGCCTGTGCTTCTAAAGCGTAACAGTCTAGAGTCGGTGGAGCTCGTGAAACAACCTCACCACCGCAGGAGCAAATCCCAGCAGGTGAGATTCAAGGAAGATGGGAACACTAAGAACCCAAGTGGCCTAGCTGAGGTGGATGTCCGAACTCCTGAAGAGCCAGTTGTGATGAAGAAGATCCCAGCACCCAGGCATCATCACCCTCCCACCTATTCACTCTCTTTCCCCAGGTCCCAAAAGGCAGGGGGCTTTCAAAACATTGCGATCCAAACCTCCCCCAGTCTCAGGAAGCATTTCCCGGTTTTCAAAAGGAAGAAGCTCACAGCCAGCAAGTCCCTGGTGGAAATGCCAACAGCACCTCAAAGTGCCATCCAGGTCAACGGCAACCTCTCTGAACAGGACATTGTGTCTTCTGACCTTGCCTATGTAAGGCTGGCTCAGCATCTTGAGGATGGGCCTCGAAGGGTCAAAGTGTCCCACCCGTTTCTCCCTACGGTGTCCAAGGTGCAAAGCAATGGGCCTGTTAGCATATGCTTGGAAGCAGGGACTTGGAGAGCCTCAGAGAAAGCAACAGCTGCCATTCAGGTCCCAGATGATATTTATCACAGTCCTTCCCAGGAAGCTAGAGAGTCCACTTTCAGCCCAGACAGGTCAGCTGAAAAAACCAACTCTGCACACCCTTTGGTTGACATGTGTCCAGATAATGGGAGAAGGGTGACACCATCAGATTCAGAAAGATCCCCATCCTGCTTAAATGCCACCAGCGGTGCCAACCACATGCCAGGCACAGAGAAACTTAAACCCGAATTGCTTGTTCCCAAAGACATCTCTGATGACAAAGACCCTGGCCCACTGTTATCTCAGTCAAAGGAAATGTGTGTCCCCTCACCTTCACGGACTCACAGCTTGCCCTTGCCAGGTTCCCACAGCCAGCCAGCCCATCCAGGAAGAGCCCCAGACTGTCCTTCATTGAGTAACAATCAGCAGGATCTCGTGTCACTCAAAACTAACAGTGCATCAAAATCTGCCCCCACGTGTCAGGAGCAGATGGCAAAGAACCCTACCCAGTCAGACGCCTGGGAGTTTCAAAACTGTCCAGGAAGTGATCACCTCCCATCCCCTCTTCCAAGGAGTGAGAACAAACTTCAGAGCAACAGGGAGATTAGTGGCATTAATCAAATTCACCTGGCACGGGGTGAACTCTGCGACCTCCAAGGCCGGCTGCAATCTGTGGAGGAATCTCTACACTCGAATCAAGAGAAAATTAAAGTCCTTTTGAATGTAATTCAAGACTTGGAGAAAGCTCGAGCTCTCACGGAGGGGTAAGGTGATTTTTAATTTTTTTCATATTAAAAACTAGTGGATAAAGTCATTTACCAGAACAGGGGCAGAGAAAGAGCATTGGTTTCCGTTAGTAAAATGTCTCCAAAATGTTTCAAGTCCTGTTGTTTCCTCAGATCAAAACCAATGTCTATAAAGTTGGGGTCCAGTTGATAAATGGTGGGGGAAATGATAGCAGGCAGGTACTTCCCCCACCGCATCCTCTTAGTAAGTTACTACATTTGCACAGTATTTTAGTTCTTGGTGTGTTTGTCACAAAGCACTTGATGTGGCCACTAAGTTTATTATTGACGTTTTCCTCTACCAACCATTTTGATGACTTGGGCTGGCTCATCATTGACCAGCTAAGTACGAACTGAAATGAAATCACAATTCAGCAAAGACAAAAAAGTCACAAAATGCTTTCCTGGGTGACTCAGCACTAGGCTGGGGAAGAAAAGGCAATTATTTCTTTAGGTGTGGAATGCTCGTCCACCCAGAAATGTTCTCTAAAGACAGAGAGGAAGCAATGGTTAAAGCTCATCAAAAGGAGTAGGAGAGAGAAGTAATTAAAAGGCATTTGTTGTCAACATTGTCTTATAAAAGAGAGAAACACTGTGATGGTACAAAGAGAAATGCACTGAAGGTCAGGAGTTTTAACAATCTCCCTTCTACTCACATGCGAAATCTCTCATCTCACAGTATTGTCAGCATGAAAAAACCCTCACATTTGGAAGTGTTTATGCATGTATAAAGCCCTCTAAACATATGAGGTCCTATTTGCATGACTTTCTTGTTTCTTTATTTGTAATATTCATGCAACTTTTTTAAAAAATTATTTTTTATTGTAACAGTTAATTGTACATATCTGTGGCATTCAGAGTTGAATATCAATACCTGTGTGCCATATGTGATGCTCACATCAGGATAATTTATATATTCAACATTATACAATGTAATCATTTTCATGGAAGTTTAGAGCATCGTAAATGCAGTGCTGTAGGAACTAAGGGATGAGTCTGTAGAATGTGTGTGTCCTATGTGGCTTTTGCGCATAGATTTATCCAGCAAATGCTCTATCTCGCAGGCGCAACTTTTATCGAACTGGCCAAGATCTCAACAATTGCAGCACCTGCCAGAACACAGCGTGCATCATATACAGGTACCTGGCCACAACTGAGGTCTGCTCTGTAGAGCATGGAAGCCGTGGGGTCCACAGAACACGCTAGTAAACTCTCTTAAACAGAAAGACAGGGGGCCTTTGAATACCTGAGACTTAAAACACAAAGTGCTTAGCTATGAAACGTTAACACCTGGTTCCCAGGGAGGGATTGCTTTATTTCCCACAACCAGGTCTTGAGCAAGCCCTTTCGATGTAACCACCCCTAACGAACCCTAAGTGCAGGGACGTGGTAAGTTCTGTGTGCACTTTGCATCTCATTGCACAATTAGAGAAAATTAGTTGTAGGGTGGGTGTTATGGTCATCAGGGAAGTTAAGCCATTTGGTCCAGGTCACTTAGAGCATTTTCTGAGAACAGAAGGGGCCAGACTCAAGACTCACATCCAGATCTTTCCAGTCCCAAACCTGTGATCTTAATTATTCCACTACACTGCCTCTTCCTCAACAGTAGCTATGCCATGCTGAGCACTTACTACGTGTCAAGAACTGTGCTAAGCACCTTGCATTCATTTCTAAGTACACCATTTTATTCTGGCATGGGGTAAGGTTGCTGCAGTGAAGTGGATTTTTACAAGTGATAAGAGGGAAACATCATACAGTGGTGACAGCACTAAACTTGGAGTCAAAAGACCTGTGTTTTCATCCCCAAATCTGACACCAACCTACTTGACCTGGGCTCACTTTCCTTATCTGTAGAGTGGACACAATTATCCCTATTCAGAGTTGCCATGAAGACCAAATGAGATAAAATATGTGCATGCCTTTTGTAACGGCAAACCTCTGTCCAAATCCAAGGAATTATTACAGTTATTACTGGAAAGATCAATGCCCCCGTAGCTGGAAGCCCACTTTCGGTGGCATGGTAGAAAAGCGGAGAAAAGCGGTCAAAAGCAGTCATTTCAGTTGATAGCTCTAATTTTGTTCAACAAAAGTGTATCGTTTTGCTTTCTCCATTATTTTTCTCTCTCCAATGAGAACAGCAGCTCAGGCCCTGAGCAAACGGAAGCCCGATTTCATTGCCTGCATCTTCTTTTAAAAATTTCTCATTTTCTCTGGTGTAATCCTGAGATTTCATCCCTATAAGGGACTGTGTCCCTAAGAGTCAGGAGGTGCTTATACTTAGGCAGGGTCTTGAGCATTTTCTCATTGAATTTGTCAACTCCTTATACCAAGAAGCCACAGGACCACACCATTTTACCAAATACCAAAGATTCAGGACTGCTTACAGAAAAATGCCTTTCACCTCAAAGTGAAGTCTCCATTCAGAAAAGGGGGTTCTGGAACAGGCGTTCAGCATTGGAAAGTATAAATAGGCAGTCTCATCAATTGCTACCTTTTTGCTCCTTTTTTTCATCTCCTATCTTAAGCAAATTTTCTAATCACTAGGAAGACAAAAATTATTAAATGTCTAGATGACTAGGGAGGACAAGAAACTATTCATCATAAACAAGAAGAATTAATTTGCACGAACCTCCATTTAAATGTTGGGTAGCCTCTCTTCCTTTCAGCAGCTGGATTATGTATTTTCTATTACTTTAAAATTATTTTTTATTTGGCTTATGTAAGTATAAAGGGCAAGTGGTTATTTCCCAATCTACTGTGAATTTCATGCCCTGGCTGTGGGCAAGTCATTTCTGGCTTGAGTTTCCTCATCTGAAAAATGACAGCCTTTAATTAGACAGTCCCTATGGTTCTGACATTCTGTTATTCTAAACTGATTTAAAAGTGACAATATTTGTCCAAACTATGACCTTCCAACAAGTTTGAGAATGTTTGCATTTTTTTAGTACTTACTTCAAACATGCCAAGCAAATATTCTAAATTAAGTTACACCACTGGATGGGTTAGCAAACCTTCCCTTTCCAGAAGATCAGCAATAGTATGCATCTATCCCTCATTACCATTCAAAGCCAGACTGTTCTCCCAGACACTATCTATATCCTTGTATCTAAGTCATTGCAAAGGAATGGGCAATTAATTTGATGAAAGCAAAGAGATCAGAACAACATTCCCATCATAGTAACAGTGGAAAGATGAGAGTTGTCTTTTTTAAAAAACAAAACAAACAAAAAAACAACATTTCAAATGACTTCAAACTTGTGTCCTTGAAAGCCAGATCTTAGAAAGTGATGGATAAGTGATGTGGAATACTCATCCCCAGGCCTTGTTAAGCCGCAGTCTCTCTCCCTGATGATAGATGGGCCCAGTGCACGTCACTCTACATAAAGCACGTGGGTGCATGATGGATTGCCCACAGGGTCTTCTTCTCTGGAGATGCTGCTTTTAAGTTAGCAGCACATAAGGTTTTCTAAGTGGTATTTCCTAGGGCAGTATTGGCCAAAGGCTATGGCTATGCTGTATGCTCCTATTAAGACATGTGGGGTCATCTGGTTCTAACCAAGTCATTCTCTCTGCTCCCTAAGCTTCCTTGGCTCTCCTCTTACCATGGATCACTTGGGTAGAGCCTATCTCAGTGAGGAGCACAGCACCAACACTAATGCCTAAAGACTCCATGAGAGGCTCTCAGGGACTTCCAGGGGATTCCATACACCTGGGAGAAGGAACTGCTTTGAGTTCTGACTGCTGTAGGATCCAAGGAAAGAGGCTGCGAATTGGCTCTATGCCTCAAGCTGGTTCCAGGCTGTTTAGTCCCCAGTCTCTTCTCGCCTCTCCTTAGCATTAATCCTAGGACAAATTACCCAAAGGGTTGAGTGAATGCCACTGGTGGTACCCAAGATTAAATAACATTGAATTACTTAGTGAGAAAGTTGTTCTTTTTCTTTTTTCTTTTCTTTTTTTTTCCTTTTTGTCTTTTTTCGTGTTCGGCAACGGATTCTTTTTTCAAATTTATTTCAATCCTTCTGATTACCTAGGGGAAAAATCTGAGGTTGGTGCTATAACATCTTTAAAACCATTCTATCTCTTGCTTGTCATGTTTCTTTGCAAGCAGAGAGCAAGTCTCAGGTTCATAGCCCTCGGCAAACAACAGTAAATAGCCAGAATGTAGTAATTTTTAATTTTTCTATCAAAGCTTTTAACTTTCAAAGTTAATCCTCTTAAATATTTATTTTAAGTGATGCATGTCTGTATTTTTTAAAGTGATATCGTGTTTTGTATAATTTGTTTTAGCTTTAAAAATGAATTGATTTAGAGGAAAAATGTTAAGTAAATAATTGTGCAGATGGTGTGGGAAATCTCACAAAAACCAAGAAGGTGATGAACAAGGGATTAGAGTTTGAGAAATAGATCCCTAAGGAATCGGCTCCTTTGCCTTTTCTTCCAGGGCATGAGGTCTCAGCAAGCCATGTCCCACCTCTTACCCTCACCCCGTTCTCTGATCCTCCCACAATTATCTCTCTGCACTTTATCTTCACATTCACTGTAAAAAGAGGCTTCTGCCTATTTAATTTTGATTACATGTATCGTGCATTTCTTTTCTGGAGGTAGCTCCCAGAAAAAAATCTGCTTGGTTTAAGTTGTAAAATGCCTCCAATGTTTTAAGAAAAAATAACAGGAGGTCTTTCCCAGAAAAAAATTTTCATCTATCATCCAAGCATATTTCTTAGGGAATGGAAATAAAGAGTAAGCTACAAACTTAACATGTCCAATGGGGGAAGGGAGTGATAGGCCATGTTAGATTAGAAAGGCTCTAGGGAGGAGAAACAGAAGAGCTATTGTTTGTCTGGGGTCTAGCTGGACAATCTGCTCCTCTTCCTGTCCTTAGCCTCTTCCCATCGCTTCCACTGTGCTCATGGACTTTACGTTTATTTCCCTTACCTCTCTTCCTGAGTTCCTGACATGTGTGCGTGCACGTGCACACACACACACACACACGCACACACACGCACACGCACACACACACACACACACAATTTCCAACTGATATCCCAAAACACACTCATTTCCCCCCATAAAACGCACACACACACACACACAATTTCCAACTGATATCCCAAAACACACTCATTTCCCCCCATAAAACTACTTCTCTTCCCACATTTCTTACTTTGCTCAGCACCATTGACCATGAGGTGACCCCCTAAAGAAACCACTGTCCCTCTTGACTGACTCTTCTCCTTCACAACACACATCCAGTCGGTGACGATTCTAACTGCTAAATCCAGCCCCTTCACTCCAACTCCTCCATCTCTGGTTCAGCAAAGGCCCTCATTATTTGTCACTTGAATGCTGATTGGTCTTTTTGCCACAGGTCCCTTTGCCCCATCTCAAGTAGCCTTCTACACAGATTGCTAAATTACACCAGAAAAGTAGAAGCTGAGCATGTCCCTCCCCTGCTACACAATCTTGTCCTGGTTCCTGTTGTTTCCATTAGCTAATATTTCAAGGCACTTTGAACGTGATCCTGAAGCCTTTTTGCCTGCTAGGTCTTCGGCTCCTGTCCAGCCACAGGGACTACTCAGCTGGTAGTTCTGTTGTGCCTCAGAGCCTTTGCATAAGTGCTCTCACTTTCCTGGAATGCTTTTACTGCCCTGCTTTATCTGGACATTTACCAGTCTTGCCAAGAAGTCCAGTTCTCTGGACAACCTAATACTCATTCCCAAGAAAGACCCCCATGGCATGCACATTCTTCTGCTATACCATGGATCCTATTGCCTCGTAATGCAGCATTTATGAGTTTTTTTCCTTCAGCAGATGACTATTGTCTCAAAGTCATGGGGCGGTATCTAATACATAGCTGGTGCTCAATAGATGGAAATAGAATGAAAAATGATGGAGGGCTTGAGACAGCTGTTTAGACCACCCAAAAGTAAAGTCATTGTTATCATTTGGGTGTACCCCCAACCTTGGGTGGGGAAATGGAGGGTCTTAATTAATCAAACGATCTTATTAGGGAAGGAAGGCTTCTATATAGCAGGTCCTCAGTAGATCCTTTGGAAGTGAGTCAAATAATGAATGAATGTAGTACACGGATTGTCAATTTGAAAACACCAGGAACAAGACAGAACCTAATCAAATCTTCCTTGGATGACTCAGAATGCACACTGCACTTTCACAGAACACTGAGATCCTTGTAGTTGCTCATGTCCACCCAATACTACTGCCTAGTACTTCTGTACCAGCTGTGGTGGGGAAGGCAAAGTTTGACTGTGGAGCAGCACAAAACTCCCTCCAGACTAAAATATCTCACTTCTATGAAACCGCCCCAATGATGTCTTTGGGAAGGGGAATTAAAGCATCAGACCTGCAGGTTCTCTTGGTAACACATCAAAAACCAGATTGGTAGACAGAACAATGCCTGAGATATGCACATCCTGACTCCTGGACTCTGTGAATATGTGACTTTATATAGCAAAAGAGACTTTGCAGATGTGATTAAGGTTTTGAGATGGTAAGACCAATCACAAGCATCCTTACAAGGGAAAGAGAGAGATGTGATGGAAGAGGCAGAGGTCTGCGATGTGCTCACAAGCCGAGGAATGTGGGCAGCCCCCAAAACCTGGCAAAGGCAAGGGACGTGTTGTCTTGTAGAACCTCCAAAAGGAACACAGCTCTGCTGATGCTTTGATCTACAGTTCTGGAGGACTTCTAACCACCAGAACTGTAAGAGTAAAGTTCATGTTATCTTAAGCCACTAAATTTGTAATAATTTGTGTTGGGAACAACAGGAAACTAGTACACTCAGATTAAACCTCTATAATTTATAAACTACTCACATGTAATTGGAGCTTATTTTATTTGGCTTTATTTGATAATTTTTACAACTACCACAGTTGAGGGCGTGGATCTGTTGGGATGAAATGTAAGGGAAATACGAAGAGAGCTACCACTTACTGAATATCTGTTATTTACTAATCATTTTAAATACCTTTTGCTTTCACACTTAATCCTCACAACTATACGAGAGAGATTAAAATGCCCTAGTTTTACAGATAAGGAAACCGAGGCTCAAGGAGGGTCAGGCACTTGCACAATTATTCTGGAACAAATAACTGGAATGGTGACGTCAGAACGCAGTAATGTCTTCCTGCAAGCCAGATCCCACAGCATGCAGCATGCAGAGGCAGACTCATTTGATAGATGTTAGAGCTCAGAGAAATGTTATATCATCACTGAGTTCTACTCAGCCAAGGGTATCATGAGGGTTTGTGTTGAAGATGAAGGATCTAAACATTGTTCTCAAAGTGTGAGCATGGCCTATCTGTATCAGAATCACCTGGGTCTCTGTTAATATTGGTTGCTGTGCTTTACCCCTAAACCTGCTGGATTGGAGAATGGGAATCTGCAATTTGCAACAAGCTCCCTGGGAACGTCCAATCCCAATGAAGCTTGAGGAACATTGAACTAGGTAAAATCAGGGTCATGAAAGGACGTGATGAGAGTTGACTTACTAGAAACTTTTGTGACAACTGGTCCATGAACAGAAAATTCTTTCTTATAAAATAGCTCAGAAACTAGCTTTTGTTTAAATGCATCCTTGGAAAAATGACTAACCTTTTTGCTTAGATTTGATTTTAGGGTTATTTGCTCATATATAGAACTAATTATATAGGTAGGGTGCAGGTGAGAATGGAGGCAAGGGAAGGGAAAGAGGAAAGAGAGGGAGCTTGATCATAGAGTAAGTGGATTTTCTGATGCCTCCTGTTCCCAATGAGAAGAGAAAATGAATCTCTCTCGGGCTTGCATTGCGCATTGCTTAGGGGATTCGTCTGTAGCCTTTTGTTCCTCCCACATCTCCCAGCTCCTTGGACCTCCGCTGAAATAAGGAACTAATTGGCAATCCATGCAGGAGTTTCTCTTCCAATTAAGGTTAAGAATAATTAAAGGCCAATACTGGTCCCCGGCCAAGAGTGCAGATGCTAAGAACTGCCCTCTAGTGAGTCCTGTAGGATCAACTGCAGACACTGACAGGGGTGGGTGTGACAAGGGCTGTCCACCGCCACCACACCTCCCTTCAGGAGAGGAATTAGTCACCCCACGCTCATGCGCCGAGGACTGTGCATGAATCCTCCACCACCATCCTCTCACTTCCCCAAACTCCACAGACCATGCCCTGCTTTTTCATCATTACTGACACTTTCACTGTAAAATCCTCCTGAACCAGAGAACTTCTGGATAGCGAAAAGGTGATTTGCTGCAAGTCTCCCTTTGTACCTAGCAAGCAGCATTCCTGTTCCTGGTGTGTCCCTGTCACGGCTTTGATATTCAGTGCATATGACAAGGAGACTCTCTGGAACACAGCCGTGTACCCTGCAGGAGGAAAGCAAGGGCTTCACCTTACTGAGGAGAAAGGCTCCGGAGAGCTATTCAAGCCACCTTGGCCACATGGCTGGTGGCACTGACAGCCCTTTCTTGAGTTTCCTTCTATAGCTAAGCTATTTGGCTACTAGGCTTTGGCCTTGCCTGCTACTTAAAGCTGATACCTAACCAGACAAAAAGGCGTTTTTCTAGAAATGCAATATACACTCAGTCCTATGGGTTTAGCAAGCAACTTTCACTTAAATTATTTAGTATTTCCTTTCGTCTGCTGCTGACACTCTCCCAGCGTAGAGCCAGGTGAACTGTGAGACCTTTGTCTTCCAGCCACAGTCCTTTCTCTGGCTAGCAAGCCAGCAATGAAGTTCACAGTGAAAAATATTTAGAAGGCAGGTAGCAGATCTGTTCATTCTAGTAATCACAGATGCATTTGCAGCAGCAGTCAAATTCCAGTAGGGACTGAGCAACACTTTGTCAAATGCTGGAATGTGAACGTCATCATAGTACATCCAGAGTCCCCCAAACAATCAACAAACATGGCTTCAATTGTCTCTTTGGGAAACAGCCTTAAACTCTGCGGTACATCAAAAATTTTTCTGAGCCCCAACTGGTTGATACCCAAGACATTTGTCTCTATTCTCTGCTTCCCTCAGGTGGCTTTATCTCTTTCTTCTTTTCCTCCCTAGAGTATAGGGGAAAGAAGTAGGATTTACAGCATCAGCAATTTATCTGCAATAAAAAAATGAAATCCATTTTAATGCATTAATAGCTAAAGAGGCTGAAGCATGCCATAAATACAAAATCAAGCAATTTGAGTATTTCGCAGGAACAGCAAATGAATGGCTGCTGGCACAGAGGTCACAGCTGACCACAGATTGATCCAATTTTTATTTCTCCATCAACTTAATGTAATAATCGTTACCATTTGTTGGGCCAGGCACTGTGCCAGGCATTTTACTAAACACTGTTCATACATCATCTCATTTCAGACTCTCAACAACCCTAAGATGTGGATAGGATTATTATTCCCATTTTACACATGAGGAAACTGAGACTGAAAGAGGTTAAGTGATTTGTCCAAGATCCAGTGGAACCAGGGCTCAAACTTAGGTCCTACTTTCAGGAGATTTTCCTATCCCTTCTCTTTCTTTTGGACCTTGCATCATCAGTGTACACGCGGGTTAAATTTCTCTGAGATGATCTACCCTTTCCGAGGGCTTAACACGCAGACCTTCTTGTCACAGAGCCACAGAACCTAGGATATAGATTTCTTCCAAAGATAGCTTTCCACAGTGAAGATTTCTGCAGCTTGCTCCTGCTTATTTATGTGCCAAGAAGAGAACTTGGGATTCTCTGAGGACCTAGCAAATAAATGCCATAGGAGAGGGGGTGCACTTGCCAATTTGAAATGGCTGCAAGTTGTGAACCTCAAAATTATACCCTATAAATAATGAGCAAACTGGTTATCGGAGAAAGTTTTAGGAAAAATATCCCTTCTAGGCTGGGTGGGGAAAAACATACAAACTAAAACTACTTTCCCAGACTGTAATTCTTCCCCAAAGACACTTTCCAAAGTGGTGTGATTTATCCAAGTGGACAGGAACCAAACTAGCCTCACTGTACCCATCGATCCCTGCAGCTACTTCTTTAGAAAAGAAAGTTGCAGGAGGTCAATAAATCTGTGGTGCACCTGGGTTGTGTGAAGAGAGGGACCATGGAAATGCTCCAACGAGAGATGAAGAGGAGGAGAGGAATTTGGAAGATGCTTCATCTTCAGGGAGACACCATGAATCTTTCATTTCTCAGCTAACTTGCTTAGAGTGTATGGTTGATGGCAGTGGCTTGTCAGCCTTTCTCTTTATAAAAGAGGAAGAGCTCACCTGCCGAAGAAGGAAGTACAAAGGGCCCAGTGGAAACTTCAACACCCTACACCAGACCCAAGATCACTAAGCTCAAATATTATCTTAAATAGGCTGCCTCCTAAGGGGGTGGACATCATCACTGGGTATGCAGCCTCCCTATCAAGGCTACCTGAATTCTAGAAAAACTATTGCAGAGTAAAATGGGCCATAAAGAGTCCTCATTTAGCCCAGTGCCACGTTAGGTCTGGTTCCACAGGGGACTGTGAATCATTGGGGAACACCAAGCCTTAGTCCCCACTTGCAGAGTAAAATGGGCCATAAAGAGTCCTCATTTAGCCCAGTGCCACATTAGGTCTGGTTCCACAGGGGACTGTGAATCATTGGGGAACACCAAGCCTTAGTCCCCACTTCCACACACATTTTGCAATCAGGATTTCACACAGATACAAAATGCACAAGCTTGTGCACAAGCTTTGGGGATAGACAGTCTTGGCCCTCTTTGCCTCAGTTTCCTCATTTGTGAAATGAAGATAATATTT
Source organism: Galeopterus variegatus (assembly GCF_000696425.1). NCBI lineage: Eukaryota > Metazoa > Chordata > Mammalia > Dermoptera > Cynocephalidae > Galeopterus > Galeopterus variegatus. Next base: position 28,824 of record NW_007729911.1, read on the forward strand.
ATCTTATGGGCCTATGAAAATTACATGAGAGATGGAATGTAAAGTTGTAATATAGTGTCTTGAATATAGAGTTCACTCCATAAATGATAGTAATTCTTTTTATCATAATTTTGACTGCCCATTTAAATTACCGTCTAATCTAATCCTAACCTAGCATGGTCCAGGTACTCTCTAGTTGCTTCTCCTTAGAAAAAGATCCTAGAAGGAGTCAAGCCCTTGGCTGAAAAATTGATCTCTCTTTGGACAGGAAGAACAGAGGACTAGGAGTCAGGAAATTAGGTGCTACAGACTGAATGTCTGTGCTCCCCCCAAATTTATATGTTAAATCCTAATGCCCAAGGTAATGATATTTAGAGTTGGTATCTTTGGGAGGTGATTAGGTCATGAGGATGAAGCCCTCATGAATGGGATTCATGCCCTAATAAGAGACCCCAGAGAGGTTCCTTGACCTTTCTGCCATGGGAGGACATAGCAAGAAGATGGCCATCTATGAACCAGAAAGCAGGCCCTCACCAGACACTGAATCTGCCCTGCTCTTGGACTTCCCAGCCTCCAGAACTGTGAGAAATAAATTTCTGTTGCTTATAAGCCACCTGACCTATGGTATGTTGTTAATAGCAGCCTGAATGGACTAAGACACCAGGTTTAGATTCTGTTTGTAACTCATGGTGTGACTTCCCTTTGCCAACTTGCTGGTCTAGTAAATGGGCACAGCCACCTTCCCATCTTCCTGGGCTATCCTGAGGATAAAATAAAAACACAGATCTGAAGGGTTCTGCAAATTTGAAAGTGTTATATAAAAGTAAGAGGTTTGTTTTATCTGTTTGTTGGTTTCTATATAAACTTTCACCTCCTTTTGGCTCAACCAGCTTCAGTTTGCCCAGCTAAGATCCTGGCATCCATAACCTAGCTTTGTTGTTTGCTTATGTATTTACGTATTTACCTGTTTTTTGCTATCTGCTCCTCACTATTTCTTTTTCCAGATAAGCCATGACTTAAGGCTCTCGCTGCTTCCAATTACCTAGAAAAACATCCTCTGCTTTTTACCTACCATGATGGCTAGAGCATTGATCTGTCAGTTAGATTAGTGAGGTGCCCTCAAGAGGGAATCCTGGAAGTTCTTGTCCATTCGCAGTTTATACACAGCTCACTTTCTGAATGCAATGTGGCACTGTGCTCAGACATCTCCTTGGATATGACAGGCTCTAGGGCTTCCCAGAGAGTGAAATGGGCATCCCTGAACCATAGGTCCCGTGTCCCATTCATCCTCAGGGGGACTAACCCCACACACCTTGAATGCTCCAGACTATCTCAGTGGCTCCAGTCTGGAACCCTGCATTGCAACAATTTCTTGACTACTATTTGCCTCACTCACCCCCCCAACTCTGAGAGCCAGGGTTCTGCATAGCTTAGCACTTGTCCTCCGTCTTGCGATCCTGCATGGAATATAGTGTATGGAATATAGAGTGTGTATGGAATATAGATGGTGGAGAGAGGGTAAGAGTGAGAAGGTAGGAAGGGTAAGTAGAAGGAGAGGAGGGGAGGGGAGATTGGAAAGGTTACTGGTGTTCTACCTCGATACCTGGGCTGACACCAAAGCAGAGTCCCTTTCCAGAATCTACAAATGACCTTCTGCTAAGATTTTACTTGAATTCTCACCAAGCTGGCAAGTTATTCCTCTTTTCAAGGGGTTGCTGAACATGGTTTGGGGTGGCTAAGTATAAAGTTGAGGGGCATCTCCTCTTTTCCACCCAGCCTCAAAATGAAAAGTGGATAAGAGGGAGGGCACTGTCCCTTCCCAATTGATAAGGCAGCTGCCACCAAAGCAAAATATACTCCTTTTCCTCCCCTCTGAACTAAACAGTAGTTTGTCAAACGGATGAATAAGAAACGTGACAATTTTCTTTTGTTAATAAATTGCTTTGGCCTAAAAAATACTAATCAGTTTCTTTCCAAAGCACACACACTTCTCTATACTCTGCTATTTGCCTGGCCTTGAAAAGAAAGTCACTTTCAATCCCCTTTAACTTGTCAAGACCAGTGGGGGCAGTCACTAGAGGGGGGTGGGAGCTCCCTAAATCCCAGTGATTATAATGGAACCTTGCTGTGTTTCCATAGAAACATAAAGAGTGTATTCTTCCCTGGATGTACATAGAGGGGCGGGGTGCAGAGCAGTGCTGTTGGCGAGGTGTACAATTACTGATGGTGAAGGACTGAAGGTATAAGTGCGGAGGTGAGCCATTCAGTCCCTAAGACAGAAAGACAAAGGACTTAGCGAAGAAGAGCAGAGTGGGAGAGACTGTGTCCCGTGTGAGGTGATTTCAGCTGTTGCTGTGTCCCCATTTGCACACTACCCAGCGAGGAGGTTAGTAAACCCCCCACGTTCAACTGAGTCGTAGAAACAGAAGAAACTTGCCCAGATTGACTCAGCCAGTGAGTGGTGCAGCCCCAGTTCAAACCCAGGAGTGTTTAACTCAAAAGACCTTGCTCCTTTCTCTCTATCAGACTACACTTTAAGTTGTGACTGTGAGACAGAGTTTATGTTCTGTCTCCTGGCTCTTTCGTACCCAAGCCTGCCAGTTCTGGGACATTGTAGAATCAGCCACAGCATTATACTTGCTAATAGGTATTAGGATGCTTGTAAATCTTGACAAACTCAGCTGGTGTGTTGTTGTTGCTTGTATGTTTGAATTAAGAAGTCAGAGAAGTTCCACGTGTAAGGAGAGGAGGGCAGCTGGTGTGTGTGTCATACAATGTGGTGGAAGCATATGAATGAAGAACTGGACAGTAGGAGCAGTTGAGAGAAATAAGAAACATATTTTGAAAGCAATTGTTAGTTTAATCACCTGTCTCATACACTGGGAAGTAAGATCCACAGCGACAGTATCCAGATCTGTCTAGGTCACTACTGTGTCCTTGGGACCTAGCACAGTGTAAGGCTGGAGCAGAATGGATGGGTGGGTGGGTGGACGGATTGATGGAATGTTCTATACCAGATAGCTCTGGAAAATCCTAGAATGAACAGGGAGTACCCACTCTTCTGGGATCCACCTGGTACTCTACAATGAAGACTGTTTTTCTGACACAGTAGGAAGGGCAGGGCAATTTGAGGAGCTAGGAGAACTGTGAATATTGATATTCCCTATCTGTGAACCATGCGTGTTCCCAGTGTTAGAGAGGGTGAGAATCAGAGCTTGCAACTCAACACTTTAAATTCCTTCCTTGGTGCAATGCAGAGGTTGCTGGAGATAACTCTTTCCCAGACTCTGAATCCACCTCCTTAAGTTTCTGCTGGGGAGAATGTGGTACAGACAGAAACCCACTCTACCCCTAGAAACAAACAGGAGTACAGTTCTGTATAGTGCATCCTAGAAGCCTAAGACTCAGTGTGTGAGTCTGTGGATGCCTCTGCCCACTGACTTGGCAAATCCTGGGCTTTGGCCAGAAGTTATTTTGGCTAATAGCTATTTAGGTTGGCTAGCATCTACTGAGGACAAAGTCACTGAACCAGTAGTTCCAGGCAGCCAGGGAAAGTATCTGTCTGTCTACCATTCTTTCCCCAGCACCTAGGACAGGGCCTGGCACATGAAAGATGCTCAATAAATGTTTGTTGAAAGACTGGCTGAATACGTGGTTCCTACTCTGTGCTGCATGTTGTACATGCCCATGTAATTTAAACTTCACCAAGATCCTATGAGTAGGTACCATGCTTATTTTGCAGATGAGGACACTGCAGCTTGGAAAAGGAAAATGACTTCCCCAAGATCTCATAGTTAATCAGTTGTGGAGCTCTACTTTGAAAAACACAGCCTGCATCTCATGCATTATATAGGTCACCTGGCCAGGATTATATCCCTATAGAGAAGACCAGAGAGGAACAGAAAGAGAAAGGATGTATGTGGAGAGGGAAATCTGGGTGAAGCTTATCAAAAATACAGAAACAAAACAATTGGACATCCATCCCAATGTTCCCTGGGAAATGACTCCTCATCAGTCTGGCTACAAAACAGGCCACCTCGCCCTCTGACCCTTTTAGCCCTTCCTCTTCCATCTCAGAATGTTCAGTGACAAGGCACTGTCAGGGGCTTCATTAGTCATGCATGGCAATTGTGATTTGCCTTTTCAGCAGCATTAACTCAGATCCTGGGCTCTGAGAGGAGACATGGGGATAGTAGACAAGGACAGGTGTCCCTTTAATGATAGCCATCTCTCAGCTCTTGCTGGGCTTAAAGGTTTTAGCCAGTCATGCCACATCACAAACCAACGTGGGGTCTCTCATCTTCCATATGCAACATTTCATTTCCTCTTGGATAACCGAGGAGAGTGCACTGTTTTCATAACCCCATGTATTAGTCTATTTCTGTTGCTTATAACAGAATACCTGAAACTGGGTAATTTATTAAAAAATGGAATTTATTTCTTACAGTTTTAGAGGCTGGGAAGTTAACAGTCAAGGGGGTACATCTGGTGAGGACCTGCTTCTGGGTGGCAATGCAGGATCCTGTGGTGACTAGGGTATCACATAGACAGAATGGCAAGAGCAAGATAGCTAACCTTCTTACTCACTCTCCTTATAAAGCCATCAGAACCGCACCCATGACAACCCATTAAACCATCAATCCATTACTCCATGAATGGATTATCCATTCACCAGGGCATAGTCCTCATGATCCGATCACCTCCTAAAGGCCCCACCTTCTGCCACCATATTGGGAGTTCAGTTCCTACATGAGCTTGGGAGACATTCAAACCACGGCACACATATTTCCTCCACTGTCCATATTCCCATGCTGGCTCCTCATCCTTAGGCATCCGGAGAGCCCTGGTATAATACCAGGTAACAAACACATCTAAATGCTTAAGAGCCTTCTTACAAGCATCCTCGTACTGAAAACTCCTCCAAAGTAAATCTCCTAGGGAGGAGAGTGGACAATTACAGAGAGAGGGAGCCCTTACATAACCTACAGGGATGTCTAACAGGATTCCTTCTTTCCAGCCCTGCTCTCTGGGTTCTGTGGAGGCTGAGCCAGAGTGACAAGGCAGGCTGAGAGTCCCTGGGGCCTGCTGGCATGAATCCAGGCACACGGAGGTCGCCTCACAGGCCAGGGCTTCTGCTCTGACTCCCAGCTCCCTCCACCTTTGGGAACCCTGATTTCTGATGGCTTCAAGTCTATCTCACAGACCGTTATGGTAATCAAGACAATACCATGGATTCTTTACAAGAATGATACAAAAACACATAAATAAAATAGAAAAAAATGAATATTAGGAAATTTCCATCAAAAGAGGAGTATTTAAATACAAGTGTACTGAGGAACACTATGAGGTAGTCTTTTATGTAAAACCCTCCAAGATATTTGTTAAATTGAGAAGCAATTCAAAGAACAAGGCATAATATATTAATAGAAATAATGTTAATGATGATCAAAATAACAGTAACAGGAGCTAACACACGCGGAGGGGCTTGCTGCATGCCAAGTATTGCTCTGAGCACTTCATTTATATTATCTCATCTTACACACATTAATTCCAAAGGAAACTTGAGATAGGTGCTACTATTATCCTCATTTTACAGAAGGAGCTCACTTTTATTGTATATCCCTCTGTATTATTTAAATCTTTTATAATGAAGCAATTTTTCTGTATAACATATGCAAAAAAACCCAATGAACAATTAGGAGCTTCAAATAAATGTGCATTAAATAAGTGTAAGAGAGAGACCGGAGCCAGTATTTGCCGAACACCTACCATCAGGCTGCCATGTTACATGTCTCATTAAGTAACAACATCCCTGTGAGAAAGGCACCCACAAGGTGACAATTCAATCAATGAGGAATCAGAGGTTCAGAGAAGTAGAATAACTTTCCCAAGGTCACACAGCCAGTAGGTACTTAAGGATCTGGGACTTGATCCCAAAGCCCATGTTCCTCCATGTCAGTGGGCGCTTGGTGATCAGTCTGTGCTGATTTGAATTTACTTTCCTTCCTTCCTCTCTGTGTTTTTCAGTGTAGAGTATGATTTTCGGCAGCAGGAAGGCAGATTCCACGAAGTTCTGCAGAGTTTGGAGGAAGCAGAACCAGTTGAGGAGGCATCTCCGCCACCAAAGTCCCCAGCAGAGCCCCCAGCCCCTGAGAAACAGGACTTAAGGCGGAAAACCAAGAAGGTGAAAAAGAAATGCTTCTGGTGGATCTGAGCCCATGGGACCATCTCCTCCACCCTCCCCACGTGCCTCCCTGAGATGGGGGAACCACTGCCCGCAAGGCCTTCACTGCTCTTTTGCAATGGCCCCAGGCTGTCAACAGGAGAGCCTAGGGGCTAGTTTAGCTGCCACTGGACACCTGATCATCAACCTTACCTGAGTGTGTGCCACTGCTTGCTAAGGACTTCATGGACACTAGAGTGACCACTTGCCGAGTTCCCTGTCACACATGGCCAGGCCTCATCCTGGTTTGCGAGTCCAAATTCCTACCATGAGCAAAACCCCTACTATACTTTCCAGCACCTCCCTGATGCTAAGCACATCTTTCCCATCCTGGGTTCATCAACCCAAAAGAAAAAATAAAAGCGTTGTGCAGAGTAGAAAGACAGAGGAGGCTTATAAGCAGATACCCCAGAAAAAGATTGGATAAATAAACTGGCAGTTTTCTAAGATATCAGCATACATAAGCACAACAGAAGTGGACAGGGTATGAAAATGCGAGATCACCCTGGTGCATTGGGGTCATTTTCGTGTTTAATTAGCCCCCTGATTCCAAATCAAAAATCTGTCATCTCACGCTGTGTGGGCCTTACAGTCTGTGGCAGGGTACGGTCACCCCAGGGCATTAGGAACTTGTTCCAGTTCCTGTGCAACTGGAATTCACAGAGGGGTTTTGTCAGCAGTGGTAACTGTTCCAGGGCCCACGTGTGGCAGTCCTGTGCAACTGGAATTCACAGAGGGGTTTTGTCAGCAGTGGTAACTGTTCCAGGGCCCACCCTAAACCATCATGCCTCCCTGCCTGCGGCCTGAGATCACCTGGCCAATGGGTGGAACCATATTCCTATGGTTTAGGTTTGAACTTTAAGATTCCACAGTTATTTCACCCAGCAGCCTGTCAGTTACGTCTTATCAGTAACATAAATAAGGCTAAGATAA
>NW_007729911.1:36489-62274 GCF_000696425.1 Galeopterus variegatus
TTATTTCACCCAGCAGCCTGTCAGTTACGTCTTATCAGTAACATAAATAAGGCTAAGATAACATACAACACTGTTTCTCATCTATTCATCCCTGCAACTGCCTTGTAGCTAGGTTCAAATATATATTAATCTACAAAATCTCCCTTCCTGGTGACCAGGCAATGGTCACCTGATTAATGAAGCAGCAGGACTGGGGATGAGGATATAGTTTTTTCCATTTTAGTATTAAAGACTTAAAGACCTTTCTTTCCCAAAGTCTGATTTAAGGTCTGGCTCATTCTTTTGACAAGACCCCCATACGCATGGGTCCAGTCAAACTTGCATGGCTGAACAAACTAAAGTACTATAATTAAGTAATTGCTACATACTCTTGGGGATGAGGGGTTGGATGGCAAGGTTCAGATTCCTTCCTGTTAAATTCTCCACCAGCCTGTGGTTGGATTGTTGCTGCTAGAAAGAAGGGATCCTAAAGCTAAACATATATTAAATAAAGAAGGTATTTTGTAGTCCCCTTTTGCCAAAGATCCAGTGTCTAAGCTAGAGTCTTTACAGAGTGCAGCATTCTGTGTGTACGGGGGATGTACAGACCCCACTGCAAATTGAGACTAATTGAGCAAACCACTCCAACAGTTTCACCTTCCCCTGTCACAGTGCCGCAGTGCACAAAGCTATTTCAGCAAAAGTGAGAAGGGAATTTGGCAAGGAATCTCAGCTTGCACTATTTAAGTCTTAGAATGTCATTCAAGATGTTCTTGTTCTGTTTCTAGTGTAATGTTTAAAGCCACAAAATGAGACCGGAATACATAACGTCAAGTTAGAATTAAGATAAATACAGTTGTCATACTTAAGAAGCCACATTTCAATAAGATATGCTATCACTGGCTAAAAGCCATAGATCTTTCTTTCTGTATCCATACAATCAAGTCTCAGTTGGCCCCAGTCATGGAAAAGAACAGCACAGAGGATAATCCAATAAAACAAAAATCATTTGGGATCTCTTATGTAATTTTATCTTGTAGTAGAGTTTCCATCTTAATTTGCTTCGTTATGCTCATTTCAAGTGAATACATATTGTTGGGCATCATGCTAGGATGAAAACAATACTCTTCCTAGAGTTAAGAGACCCAGGCAACCAAGCAGTTATTCCATTAACCATGGGCTTAAATTTTCAGGGCCTGTTTGTCCATTTTTGAGTGGAGATAAAAACACCTACTCTATCTACTTTATAAGCTCTGTGCATGTTCCAACATCAAATGAGCTGAGCTGAATCATTTGCCAAAGTTAGCCTGGAAAGATGAAAAGACTTTGAGGTTACTCATACAAAATTAAGAAGCTTGTGTAGTCATATACATATGTCAAGTTGGGGGGCCTCACATAAAAGACTCAACTGAATTAAATGAAAGTGGCATTGGAAAATGCTGACATTTCTAGAAATTAAACCAAATGAGGCTATAGTGATTCTATACCAAAGCACAACACCACATTGCTTGGGCCGCTGACCTGAAACTGGGATGGAGGTCTCTTCTGAAAATTTGATATTTAAAATCATTATGAGGGAAAAGGATTCGATAAACACCTTCCTCATGAACAAAAATTACCATCTCTATGCTTAATAAACCACACATAAATATACCAAAACTCTATACTCACCTAATCATGTGAAAATCACTGCTTCTTTGTAAAATATTACGTAACATCTACCATGATATTCTACAGAAATGCTGTCTTTAAGGTTATATGATTTTATGGAGAGATATTAATTTAGCAAAAATTACTTTTATAAAGTTGAAGGGAAAAAGACCTATACATCACCTTAAATTGCAGGAGTTTATGTAGCTGCTTTCTCTGTAGTTTAAAAAAAAAAAGTGTACTCACTATCCTTGGAACTTAATACCAGCTCATCTATAGAGCACCTTCTTAAAGATGATGTACTAATGTAAGGTTTTGTAAATTTCTAAACTGTTTTAAATGGGATATTATCTTTTGCAATAAACTTACATATTTTTCCTAGGTTTTAAGACTCCATTACTAGCTTGGGTTGATGGGTTATAAAATTTAAACTTAAGAAGGAAGGCTCAATGGTTCTAAGGACAAGGATGGCTTTTATTATAATTGTTCCTACATATTTCTCAAGGAAACAAAGAACATATTCAGAACTTCGTGTCACAATGATCACATGGAGCTCCATGTGTCCTGGGAGTGAACAAAGCAGCATGAATCCATGGGGCAATTCTCGGCTTCATTCAAATGTATACACATTCGTGATTTTTATCATTATGCCCATAGATCTGAACTCTAATTTATTCAACATTTTTCTTTAATTATTTTCCCCTTAAATTTTTTTCCTTTAAAGGCCACTTTATGTTACCAACGAGGAAAACCAATATGATGTTCCAAAAATAGAAGATAAAATCAAAATAATTTTATTAAATTCTTGATAAACACTTGAATGTTGGGGGCTCTAAGCCTGAGACCAGCTTTCTTTGTTAAAAAAAAGGATATTAGCAAATATTCAACATGTACTAGAGCCATATTAACACCAAACCCATGTTCTGCTTGACTAATCAGGATGTTTGAGAGAACTGAAAAGAATACGACTTTCCCATCATGTGATTCAGTGTTTTTTTTTCCCTGCCTCATCCACAAACCACCTAAAATCAGCTTGTTTACACCTGGAATATGAATTTCCTGCTTTGAGAAACATCGGTTTAGGGGAAAGAAACAAAAACAAGAACAAAAACCTGGACATAGAATCAGAAGTCTTGTGTTTGATAGCATTATGTAACCTTCTTTTTGCTGAGTGACATTAGGGCAAGTTTCTTCACCTGTTTCCTTTTATAATGTCAAACAGTACCCCTGCCTTACAAGGGTGTCCTTGACAGTTAAGTGAGTGAAAGCCCTGAGTACTACTTAGGGCACACAGCACGTGCTCAATAAATGCATATTCCTTCATTTGCTAATTGAAGTAAATTGGGAGTGAAGGAAGATGCCTCCATGAGGCTGCAGTGGTTTTCAAAAATAGGCTTACAATTTTCTCAGGGCAAGGAACAAACTCTTCCTGGCCCTATTAGGACCACCAAATTATGACAATGAGTGTTAGTAACACAGTCCTCAGTGATTCAGAAGAACACTGGGCAATGGAGGAGTCTTGTGGCATGGAATCCAATATCCTGGAGGTGAAAGAGACTTCAAGAGCTGGGCCCCTTCCATGTGTAGCATGACGCAATTAAGTAAGAAAGGCTATTTGATTTGCCCAAAGTCTTGCAGCAACCATATGGGGAAGTGAGTGCTGGGAGCAACGTGGTTGGTGGGCGGAATGTGTGAGGGGCCAGGGCCATTCCAGGAACCACTGAGGCTAGACTTGAAAACCATTCTTACCTTCATTAGCTGGGTAGAATCCTAAATACAACCATCAATTGAAAAGGCTCTAATTGTAAGCTGCTCGGGGCAACTTGCTGTATGCTAAAAATGTAGTTCTTTTTATAAGTACCCAGAAACAAAGACGTTTTGTGATCATTACACCCATCAAGCATTGCTTGCAAGAAGAAGTGCTGGAGGACAAATCCAAATACAACACTGTTTGCATTTGGTGCAAATCATGTTTGACCAGCTTAATGATCACAATCCCCTTTTTGGGTACTTTTGCCTCAACCTCTTCCCCATCTTCTTTTAACCGACTTACAGCCTAAATTCCTATTGACCACGTCACACCACCCCTACTTCTGAGGTTTTGCAAATATATGATTTCCTCCTGCCTCCTACAGAATACTCAGCCCATAAAGAGCAGGGATGAATCTGCTGGCAACACACAGAGCTTGCTTTTCTCATTGCCACACTAAGCCAGGCTCCTGGGTTGGCAGGCCTTTCCGCTACGGGCATCATGTTCTCCTTCATCCCTCAACAGGCCTCCACAGGAACCTCCCAAATGGTCACTCCACACTCACTCTTTCCCCTCCAGTTCTTTCTCCACACAGCAACTAAAGTAATCATTGTAACGTTTAGATCCAAACCATGTCACACTCTGGCTTAAAACTGTTTAATGGCTTTTTGATAAACTTAGGAAATGAGACCAGGCCTGTTAGCATGCCCCAGAGGCCCTGATGGATCTGCGCCTGCCTCTACTGGAAGCTTCTACCAAAGGCCCTTTCATTGTCTGCCCTCCAGTCACAGTGAACCTCCCCGGGGTCCTTGGACCCACCATGCTAAGAGCCTCTAAAGGGCCTGTATGCACTATTCCCTTTGCCTGGAATACTCCCCACCACAGCACTCTCCCCACCAGTTTCCAGTTCCGTTGGGGCTGCCCAGGTAATTCTTCCCAAGTCTACCACCACTACTGCCCCAGACCAGCCCAAATACCCCTCTTAGACACTCACCTGCCACGAGGGAACTTCCCATCAAAGTCTTTGGCACAGGTGGCCTGGGACATATATGTGTGTCGTTCTTTGATGAACGTATTTCTAACTAGCCTATAATCTTCCTAAGGTAGGAATCCTGCTTATTTTTGCTTGCCTTTGTATCTCCAGCACTTACCCCAATGGGATTCAAATATCTATTGCAAGAATAAATTAATGAATAAATTGGATCCAGGGGGAAACACTGAAAAACAACTCTTAGATTTTTCCTTGTCTGTCAGTTCTCACATGAGCAGAGTGCCATTAGTGTGTGCAGTCTGTATATCTGTGTGCCCAGATTTAGGGTCTCTAGCAGCTAATGTGCCCAAGGCTTCTAACTCCACTGTGATCCATGCAGCACTCAGGACCCACGCACATCAAGACACCACTGTCCTCTCCCAGTACCCATGCCCCAGTACCTTTCTCCTCAATAGTGGCAACCCAACTTAACCCTGTTTCAGAATAAATTGCCATCATAATCAAATCCCAATGCATTTTGCATATTTTACTAAGATACTGCCTTACTGTATGAAAGAGAAAATGAGTTTTGAAATTAAAGCAGATTGTTAACTATTTTTGCTGTAATGTTTCTATTAAAATGCCAGAATTTATTACATGTGACCTAGTCCATTTCAGACAAAATGCAATTTAAAAGAGACAGGGTCCATCTAGCTAAAGGAGCATTTTGGGCAAAGCATTTTGCCTTGGCTTAAACGACAACTAAAATGAAAAGACAATACAATCACACCAAAGCATGACTTGAGCCAAAGCATATAAAAGCTTTATTATCATGGCTTTCACAAATTCTCAGAATCCATAAGTATATTATATGAAATTTCACTCAAATGAAACCCATATTTTTGCCTCCTGATGAAATTTCAATATACATTTTTAAATCATCAGCTCAACACAGTGACCTCTACTCGGTGCTTCAGCTTGGTTTCCCAGGTAGCACACATGATGCCGTGACACCCTGGTTTTGCTGAGAAAAGCCTTCTTTCTCATGAACCATATGGACTGGGTCATTTTAATTGTGGAATACAAGAACAGTTCACACAGCTCTTGCACGGAGCACACCACAACCACCTGAACTCAGTCCCACAGGCAGAAAACACAAGTGGGTGATGGAGGAGATGAGAAGCTATTAGTTGTTATTGTTTCTCGTTTGCTAGTTTGTTTTAAAATAAAAAACAATACACCTTCAGTAGTTGACGGGGATCAAAGAGAGTAAAATCAAAACCATATAAAACACCAGCATGCACATGCTCATAGCAGAGAGCTGGATGGATCCCTGCCTCGAGTCCACTGCAACCCACCCGCCAGCACCAAGCAAGCTTCTCAGATGACCCTCGGTCCATAACCACTGTTTTCAATAAACGGTTCTCGAGCCTTTCTCTTTGCTGGGCTAGGTGCCAAGGACGCCGAGAGAAAATTGCAGACGCAGCCCTTGCCTCAGAGAACTGCGGCCCCGTGGGGGCTTCTGCCAACAAGCAGGTGTCAGTTTCTGATTCGCCTCACCTGGAGGTCACGCTGCCCTCCTTTTGACCCTGCTGTTCCTGCATTCTCCTGAGGCTACTTCTCGTTGTCCTCCCCTTACCCCATTATATATTAAACTCCACAAGCAGGTGTCAGTTTCTGATTCGCCTCACCTGGAGGTCACGCTGCCCTCCTTTTGACCCTCTTCATGCTGTTCCTGCATTCTCCTGAGGCTACTTCTCGTTGTCCTCCCCTTTCCCCACTATATATTAAACTCCTTGAGAGGAAGAACTGCTTTGCTCACCTTATAAAGATCCAAAGACCAGGGAGTCTTGGAAAGACTTCACCATCGTGAGCCCTTGTCTCTTCCATGGGGGACCCTGCACTGGCCTTCAAAGTCCACTTTCTCTACCACTGTCCAGCCCCTGCAGATCCAGCCTCCGTGCAGCTGTCTGGGGGAGCTCTCTAAGACTTGCATCTGGCCATGTCATTCCCTGAACCCCATCACCATCCTAAAGCATAAAAATTGCTTCCACAGCAAATAAGGCTCCTTATAATCTGATTCCAACCTAATACTTATAGCCTAACTTCCTGCTGGTCCACTTTCCCCAGCCCCATCTCCTTGTCATTTTCCAAAGAGTCAGAGGCTGCTACATATCAGTGACTTCGCACCTGCTCTTCTCCCTACTTGGGACACCATTCCATTACCCATCTACCACAGGAAATAATTTTCATTTGAGGGGAATAAAAGAAGACTAGCAATATTACTACTGATAGTGATAATAAAAGTTTTAATTTCTTGAAGTTACAATGGTCTATTACTAAATGCTTTGCTTCCATGATCTCATTATTCCTCAAAAAATTACCACAGGTAGTTTATGATTACCCTCATTTTCCAGAAGAATAAATTGAGGCTTGGGGAGAGATGAGTAATTTGTCAAAGTCCACAGGTATCAGGTGGTGAAGGCTGGAGTTCTTTTAAGGTCTGCCAAGCTGGCAGCCTGGGCTCTTAACTCCTATGCCAGGCAGCGACTTACAATTTAAATGTCACCTCCTCTCTGTAACTTTTTCTGATCATCCCCCGCCCCTGCTATTGAATTAGTCATTCCATCCTCCAAATGTCCACAGCACATTGCACGGGCTGCCACTTTGCATATTATGGTGACATTTCCTTTATCAATCTCTCACACTCATCTCCACCAGAAAGCAAAATCCTGGGGGACAGGAATTGTCATTTCCATCTCTGGGACTCTCCACAGGCTTATCACATTACTGGAGATGTTGTACATGCTTCATATATGTTTCTTGAATGAATTGAAAAAAATATGGCCATGAAACAATTAAGAGGAAAAACAGTCAGGGGAAGAGAAACAGACTAGAACAAGACCAGGAGTCTGACATCTCCTGATTTTCTGCATAATTTTGAAAAAGTACCTTCACCTCCATCCCCCACCTCCATCTTTAAAATGAAACCATCTGTCTTTTTGGCTTCACAGGCTGTTTAGAAGAAAAGTGAAATTATATACATGAAAATGCTTCAGTAAGCTTGAGTATCTCATTAATTCCTATTTTTAAGGAAGTAGTGTTTGAGGGTTTTTTTCCTCAATTATAAAAGGAAAGCAAAATTATTTTAGAAAAAGTGAAACTCCAGAAATGTGCAAAGCATGTGTCTTTTAAGCAGAAGATATTAACACAATTTTAGCCTCAGAACAGGGGCTGACCTCTGGGCAATCGAGGGTCTCTGGTGAGAGGCCACATTTCTTTACCCTCCCTGACCTTCAGTTTCCTTGCTGACCTTGCTATTGTCATTGTTCTTGTTATATTCCTCCAACCCTTCCTCTATGTTGAAATCACAGGATTTTCTCATGTTATTACAAAATCGTCATGAATATCAGTTAACGGCTGCACAAATGCATCAGTGTGTGAATGCAGCATATATCTAGAAAAGTGGGTTTTCCTGTTGTAATATCATTTGACAGAACGGATTCCATTAAGTCACTTAACAAGGCCAGTGCCCTGGCAGGGATGACATGGACCCAAGACTTGTGGGGGAGCCTATTTCATTACCAGTTGTTCCAACAGGGTTCCTCCATGGGCAGGTCAGTCCCTCAACAGTGCTCCTAAGGAAGGACACTCGTGATGGGACTTCCCCTCCCAGCCTTGGTTCTAGGCCTTTGTAGCAAACACAGCGTTCCCCATTTCATCTCAGGGGGATTCATTCACAGCCCAGCTTAACATTACTTTACAAGTCCAGGGAAGATCCCAAGGCAGGGCATAAAACAGTCTATAACCTTATTCATAACACTTGTGTTGGAGTAGGGAGAAGACTTTCGCACAGAAGGAGAGTAGTAATAGCTCTTATTAACCGAGGGCCTACTGTGTGCTAAACCCTGTGCTTTGAGCTGTACACATTTTTATTGAATCCTCACCATGGGATTGGCAAGTGATAACTAATCTTCGCCTCATTTTGTAGGAAAGGGAACGGAGGAGCTGAGCTGGGAAGAGACTTTCTAGGGGTAGAATAAGGAAGACCTCCTTACTGCTCAAGAAGAAGACACCAGCTCCCAGCCTGTCAAATCTGTTCAAACTCCATAGCATGTTCCCCGATTCCATAGCCCTTAGAAAGAATGCCAGGCAGGAAGGTGCTCAACCCATGCTCAAATGGCAGACATTCTGTTTCTACAGTTCTCCAAGGACAAGAAAAGCCTGGCCTCCCTTCCAGTGCCAGGAAAAAGGACAAGAGATACAGAAGGGTCTTCACCTGTAAGAACACACTTAAGTCACTTGTCCACATCAGATTTGTCCAGCTCCACTAACAGAAGCTGAAAGGCACTGAGATATTCGGAGGTTATTGCATTTGGATTTCATGACTTATTGGTCATTCTTGCGACCACATTTCCCAGCAATTGGTACACAATTCCCAAACTCCGTCTCTCTCTCTCCCTCTCTGGGTGCTGACAGATGCAGCCCCTGTGTGGACAGTGAAGGCCCCAGCTTGGACACCAGCTTCTCCAGGGTCCATGCTCACCTGCTCTAAGAACCATGAGGTGTGTACTGAGTCAAATGTGAGACTCTCACGGCACCAGCAGCAGTAACAGCAGCAACATCGTCTTTGTTACCTAGGAGCACTCTCTACTCACAGTGAAGGTAGGTCTGCTTCGTTGCACAGACCAGGAGAATGCAATAGCTGTCTTAACAAATCTAGGAACCTCATATTCCCTCTTAATTCCCATTTCTGGAGCTGATCATGGGACAGAAGGAAGGTTTGGAGAATAAAACAGTCTCTTTTATGCCCATGCTCTTACACTTTAATTTGTCTTAAACAATTATGCCAGACAGAGCTAGTAAGGTATTTAGGAATTTTATATAAAAAAGATTCTTAAGGGAAAACCTGGCATGAAACAAATCTTTTCTCACGGGAGCGCCGCCGCGCTTCCCAAGCAGCGCACTATCCAGTGCGCCACCGGGCCGGCCCTATTGGTCATTCTTGCGACCACATTTCCCAGCAATTGGTACACAATTCCCAAACTCCGTCTCTCTCTCTCTCCCTCTCTGGGTGCTGACAGATGCAGCCCCTGTGTGGACAGTGAAGGGCCCAGCTTGGACACCAGCTTCTCCAGGGTCCATGCTCACCTGCTCTAAGAACCATGAGGTGTGTACTGAGTCGAATGTGAGACTCTCACGGCACCAGCAGCAGCAACAGCAGCAACATCGTCTTTGTTACCTAGGAGCACTCTCTACTCACAGTGAAGGTAGGTCTGCTTCGTTGCACAGACCAGGAGAATGCAGTAGCTGTCTTAACAAATCTAGGAACCTCATATTCCCTCTTAATTCCCATTTCTGCAGCTGATCATGGGACAGAAGGAAGGTTTGGAGAATAAAACAGTCTCTTTTATGCCCATGCTCTTACACTTTAATTTGTCTTAAACAATTATGCCAGACAGAGCTAGTAAGGTATTTAGGAATTTTATATAAAAAAGATTCTTAAGGGAAAACCTGGCATGAAACAAATCTTTTCTCACCTTATTTTAAAAATCAGGAATTTTTAAGGTCATTTTTAATTTGGTTTTTCAATAGTTTGTTCTTTCCGTTAATTCACTCCTTGGATTGAGTGTCTGTGACATGCCAAACCCTGGAAGGAAGGACCGGAACCCCAGAGATAAGAAGCGTAGTTCCTTCCCTCGTGGATCTAAGCTTACTGTGGAGCAGAGATAGGTAAAAAGAAAATTCCAGTATGATGTGGTAATGTTGTAACTGAAACATAGACAAAGACCAGCAGGGAACTGCTGAAAGATGGCTTAAGGAGTAACATGTGTTTCACAGACTGTGAGAAGCGAGAAGGCAAAAACCACTGCTCCCACTTAAAATGCCCCAACCTTTCCTCTCCACCTATTCAAATTTTTCATGGCATGCAAGATCCAGACCCAGCTCCATGAAGTCTAACTTGATAAATGACTTCTGCCTACACATGCTATGGGTTTCTTGAAAGTTGAGATACCAATTCATTTTTGCATATGTACATATTTTAGGTCAAGTACTCCCTGATATGCAATCACCAAAATCCTTATTAAAGCCATGCTTCCCCATCCAAACAACATGCACACCATCTACATTACCATATTAAGCAGCAACCAAGCTACTCTGTGCTAAAGATGCCATATTTTGGCTACCAACTAGAATTTCAAATCTCCTGTATAATTTTTACTATTTTCTCTCTTAAGTTCATTCTTTCCCTGATCTCCCCCTAACATACACACACATGCACACACACAAAAACACATACACACACACACTCTTTCAGGACTTTTCTCAATTAGATTAATTTTACTTCACAAAAGCAATTTCCTACACATATATAGATGCTCCTTGACTTATGACAGGGATACATCCTGATAAACCGAAAATATTGTAAGTCAAAAATGCCTTTAATACACCTAACCTACCAAACACCACAGCTTAGCCTCGCCTTCCTTAAACGTGCTCAGAACACTCACATTAGCCTACAGTTGGGCAAAGTCGTCTAACACAAAGCCTATTTTATAATGAAGTGTTGAATATCTCATATAACTATTGGATGCTATACTGAAAGTAAGAAAGAGGATAGCTGTATGGGTACTCGAAGTATGTTTTCTACTAAACGAAAGTGAACGTATCACTTTCACACTATGATAAAGTCGAAAAATCCTTAAGTTGAACCATCGTAAGTCAGGGACCATGTGTACAGTGAAATGCTTAAGAATGTGACATTGAGTTCCAGCAGACCTAAATATAAAATAGATTCTAGCTTCCTCCTTACCAGGCTTGTAATGTTGGGCAAGGTGTTCAAGCCCTTGATAGCAATTTCCTTTTGGAGAGGGGATAATAACTTTTGCCAACTTCACAGATTAAATTTGACGATGCCCTTAAAGTGTTTGGTACCAACTCTGGCACACAAGTGCTCCATGAATGTTAACTGTTGTTATTACTGACAGAGGGGATAATAACTTTTGCCAACTTCACAGATTAAATTTGACGATGCCCTTAAAGTGTTTGATACCAACTCTGGCACACAAGTGCTCCATGAATGTTAACTGTTGTTATTACTGACTCAGGCATCCCGTGAAGAGGATACCTTCTCTTCCCTTCTCCCTTCCATTCCTTTCCCACCTGGTCCAGTTATTCAACAACAGTTCTCTCTCCTCCCTTCTCTCCTAGCCTAATCATGACATGAAAGTAACAATAGTAAGATTTGCATGTGAAGGAAAAGAATGATGGTTTGTATGTAAATAAAAATAGACAGTAAAAATCTTTTATTCATTCAGTAGGTATTCATTGAGATTGTCCTGCAGGCCAGGACACAGTGGTGATACAGAAGTCATAGTTCTGCAGTGGACAGGAAGAATGACCTCACAACAAGATGATTGTTCTCACTAAGGGACACAAAGAAGGATTTAAGCTAAAGAGAGAAGATGGCTCTGAACTTGATTGAGCTGAACGTAGGTCAAGGTGTGCCTCTCTGGCCAAGACGTGAAGGAGGAAGAGGAGTTATTGAGGTGGAAGGTCTGGGAGAGAAAGAGAAGAGGAGTATGTTCCAGGCAGAGGGAATGGCATGCAGGAGGGCTCAGAGGAGAAAAGGAGCATCCTGGGACTAACACAACATGGTTCACTTGAGTTGGTGTGAGAGTGGGAGGTAAAAATACTGGGGAAAGAGGCAGGGCCAGACTGGGCACCCAAAGGGCACAGTGAGCAGCTGGGCCTTCATTCTTGGGCACCTTGGGGCCACTGATGCTTTCTCATCCAGAAAGTTCTACTTTAGAAGGACACTTTGGCTACAGTGTGAAGACTGGATTTGAAAGGGATGAGAGAGGAGGCCATGTATCTTGTTAGGAGATGCAGCAATGGCAGTGATGAGAGATGGTGATGGTTAGACCCAGGCTGGAGGCATCAGTGGTGGAGAGA
Organism: Galeopterus variegatus; assembly: GCF_000696425.1. Lineage (NCBI taxonomy): Eukaryota > Metazoa > Chordata > Mammalia > Dermoptera > Cynocephalidae > Galeopterus > Galeopterus variegatus. Next base: position 48,795 of record NW_007729911.1, read on the forward strand.
AGCATTTGGACTTGAGAAGTCATTAGCAACTAGAGCCAACAGCGCCTGGAGATAAGCTAGGTGTGGAAGGCAAGGAGATGCTCTCTATCTCCAAAGCTCCTTAGAGTCTTCACAATAACCTTGTCCTCCTCTGTTAAACTTGCTATTCATAATTACCAACACTCCAATAGACAAAAAAGTTCTTTTTCTAATTGTACAGCTTTTTGTGGTTTAATTACCAGAATTGAGGCGACTGATCCTAAACATATTGCTGTCATCATAAAATCACCAAAAATTCTGTTCTGTTTTACAGGTTTCTGAAAGTTGCCACATAGATCATCTCATGATCTAGAGAGGGTGGCAGCTAGGTTTAAGGTGTTCATTGTTATCTTTAAAATATTTGACTCCTAAAGAACAACTTTAGTTATTAATAGTGTAGCACTTGTATAATATGATATTTAAGAGCAGGGACTCTAGAAACAGCTAGGTTCAGATCCTAGCTGTTGCACTAACGAGCTGTGTGATTATAGGCAAGTTACATAACTTCTCTGTGCCTTAGTTATCTCATATGTAAACTATGAGTACCTGAGGCAGGTTAATTACAGTAAAACACATAAAGTGCTTAGCTCTTTGCATGCCATACAGGGTATTTGCTCCATAAATGACAGCTTTATTAGAAATATTGTTAAGAAGAAGGTGCTGGGTCCCAGAGTGAAGGTCAAGAGTTAACTAGTCACTTCTGGTGGGGAACCACAGCCTCTCATGTCCTAGACCATTCTCGTAGCTCTCGATGGACCACAGTTGGGAGGAGTTGGTCTTAACTGTCTTTCTGTGGCCCCCTCCTCAGGTCACCTGGAGTCTTTGGGCTCACGGTCTGAATCACAGTGGTCATAAAGATGGGCCATTTCCCATTTCCTGTCCCAGGAATGGAAAGTGAAGCCACAGTATTGAGGCCTCAGCTCTCTGATGACACTGATATCATCAGAGGAGTCTTCAGCCTTATTGTGAGGTACAGAAGTGGAAGATGGGGTGATTTCCAGATTTCCACATTTTTTATTCCTTTTTGAACAAGCTGCTCTGAATTTCTGGAGCTGGCATGATGCCAACTGCATTTACCTTTATTTAATCACTCAGTCAACTCCTCTGTGAAAACTGGGGTAATTAGGCCCAAAATATATTACCCAGAGGCTTATTTTAACTACCCGAAAGAGAAGCTAGATCCTAATTTCAACAAAATTACCAGATCGTTTTCCTTCCAAGAACTTCTGGCAGTGTTTAAGTTCCTGGTTCATTCTCCCTATGGGATTGTTGGTCCCCACCATTGGTGAGGCTGGAGACCAAGGGACAGCTTCCTCCAGAACAGACAGCAGCAGGATGCATTGGCCAGGGAATCTCCTGTGGGCACCCCCTTACAATGCACGAACAGCATGGACATTTTTCCTCACAATGCTCCAAGCCCTATGAGACAGGACTGTGTCTTCTTGGAAGGAAGCACAGAGGACTGTGTGAGTACACACGCTCTGGTGTCCCTGGTTCATGTCCTGACTTATCACTACTAGCTGTGCAACTTCAGACATGATATTTTCATCCTCTGATTCTCAGTCTATTCTTCTAAACAATGGGAGATAGTGATAATTACCTGCAAGTGAGGACTCCAGATGTAATCCATCACATGGTTGGAATTTTGAGTCAAACTTTCTATTTTTACATTTTAATACCTCCATAGATTATGATCTATATCACAGTATAATTGGCAGCATGTTCTCTTTCTTATGGGCACATAAAACCATGGTGCATCTTACATTTGATAAAATATTGCATGCAGCAGGTAGAAACAATTTCCTAGTAAAAGGTAGGCTCTTTGAGATTATTGATTTTTTCCATTACTCTTCTGCTCTTACACCACAGTCTTTTTAAAGAATTCAAGAATATGGGGAAGAGAATACAAGAGCTGTGAGACTGGGCCAGAAAAATGCCAGTGGTTTCAGTCAATGCATAAAATTTGCAAGTATCTTGCATATATCACTGTTCCCCAATCTCATACTATGACAGACATCACTAATCAATTCAGCATTTCTTCCCACTGAGCCAAGATGAAGCCTCTAAATCCTTCCCAACACAGCATTACAGGGAGCCATTACCAATCAACCAGAGTTGGCACATGAAGCAAAATCTATTTTAGGTCCCTTACTCAGGAGCTTAGGAGATAGAGAATAAGAATGGGAATTGGACAAATCAGTAAACTTATATAAAAAGATTTCAAAAATGATATACTTTATTGCACAGAAGAAACCAAGGTCTAGAGATGTTAAATTGGTATCAAGTCACAGAACCAATTCTCTGCAGAATGTGTGTGGAATCTTCCTACTTGTTCTCCCTTATCCAAAATGTCCTTTCTACCAAACTATGTGGTCTTTCTCAGCATCAAAGTCAAATTCCTTGGGAATTTAAGAAAATGAACAGTTATCTGATGGGTTAGACTCCGGCAAAAAGAGGAAGAAAGGGCACCAGTCATGTAAAAGTTTTTTGCTTTTGGTTTTTGTAAAATATTCTTTTGCTCCTTTGTCACCATCAACAATTCATTGCTCAGGGAGGCAATGTACAGAGAAATGGTCCTTACCAGCAGATGATAATTACAATGTGCTGAGCCCAAGAAATGATCCATCCTAGCCCCATGGTTCATGTGATTTTAATATCTACCCCACACCTAATCAGGGCCTTCTCAGGATTTCCAGAGTACTAGACGTGTCTGGTGTTTCCCATAAATATTGATTGCTTAATATTCCCAAGCAATAAAAACTAACCAATAAAAATCACATCTGAAAAATTAAAAGTGATGGGTGGAATGGGGAATCTCTCCTCCTTGTCAAATTTCAATTCAAAATTAAATTGGGGCCTTCAGCACTAAGACAGGGCCCCCTGACCCCTGAGTAATTACTTTCCAACATCATTTTCTTTAATTTGTAGGAGATATTTCTATTCTAGGAATTGCTGGAAAGGCCCACTTTATGAAGATGAGGCCATATCTTAAAGAAAGCCTGTTTGTTTCTTCCTCCTGTTTCAGGCACAGCCCTGCTTCTGGTGAGGTGTGCTGCTGCACGCTGCTAGTGCTCCCCCTCAGCACTCTCATGGCTGTAATTACACCAGCAAACTCCACATTCATTGAGACTAATGACACAGTTGCAAGGTAGAACCTCTGCAAGGCTTCTGGAATCAGCCCAGGGGGCAGGCAAAGTCTGAGCAAGCAATTCCTTACATCGCTCCCTCACTCCCTGAAAGGTGGGCTCTCAATATTTAGAAAACACATTCTGTGAAGAAGGGAAAACAATCCAAGGTGAAAGCATACACAAAAACATAAGGTATAAAATGACACAGCATTTTCAGGGAGAGTTTTATTCATTCATTCATTCATTAGTTCTTTCCTTTCTCCACAAACGTTTACTGAGTACCCACTGGATGCCAGGCACCCTGTTGGATGTTGAGGATAAAAGAGTAAGTAATGGTNAGTCACTTCTGGTGGGGAACCACAGCCTCTCATGTCCTAGACCATTCTCGTAGCTCTCAATGGACCACAGTTGGGAGGAGTTGGTCTTAACTGTCTTTCTGTGGCCCCCTCCTCAGGTCACCTGGAGTCTTCGGGCTCACGGTCTGAATCACAGTGGTCATAAATATGGGCCATTTCCCATTTCCTGTCCCAGTAATGGAAAGTGAAGCCACAGTATTGAGGCCTCAGCTCTCTGATGACACTGATGTCATCAGAGGAGTCTTCAGCCTTATTGTGAGGTACAGAAGTGGAAGATGGGGTGATTTCCAGATTTCCACATTTTTTATTCCTTTTTGAACAAGCTGCTCTGAATTTCTGGAGCTGGCATGATGCCAACTGCATTTACCTTTATTTAATCACTCAGTCGACTCCTCTGTGAAAACTGGGGTAATTAGGCCCAAAATATATTACCCAGAGGCTTATTTTAACTACCCGAAAGAGAAGCTAGATCCTAATTTCAACAAAATTACCAGATCGTTTTCCTTCCAAGAACTTCTGGCAGTGTTTAAGTTCCTGGTTCATTCTCCCTATGGGATTGTTGGTCCCCACCATTGGTGAGGCTGGAGACCAAGGGACAGCTTCCTCCAGAACAGACAGCAGCAGGATGCATTGGCCAGGGAATCTCCTGTGGGCACCCCCTTACAATGCACGAACAGCATGGACATTTTTCCTCACAATGCTCCAAGCCCTATGAGACAGGACTGTGTCTTCTTGGAAGGAAGCACAGAGGACTGTGTGAGTACACACGCTCTGGTGTCCCTGGTTCATGTCCTGACTTATCACTACTAGCTGTGCAACTTCAGACATGATATTTTCATCCTCTGATTCTCAGTCTATTCTTCTAAACAATGGGAGATAGTGATAATTACCTGCACGTGAGGACTCCAGATGTAATCCATCACATGGTTGGAATTTTGAGTCAAACTTTCTATTTTTATCTCAGTCTATTCTTCTAAACAATGGGAGATAGTGATAATTACCTGCAAGTGAGGACTCCAGATGTAATCCATCACATGGTTGGAATTTTGAGTCAAACTTTCTATTTTTACATTTTAATACCTCCATAGATTATGATCTATATCACAGTATAATTGGCAGCATGTTCTCTTTCTTATGGGCACATAAAACCATGGTGCATCTTACATTTGATAAAATATTGCATGCAGCAGGTAGAAACAATTTCCTAGTAAAAGGTAGGCTCTTTGAGATTATTGATTTTTTCCATTACTCTTCTGCTCTTACACCACAGTCTTTTTAAAGAATTCAAGAATATGGGGAAGAGAATACAAGAGCTGTGAGACTGGGCCAGAAAAATGCCAGTGGTTTCAGTCAATGCATAAAATTTGCAAGTATCTTGCATATATCACTGTTCCCCAATCTCATACTATGACAGACATCACTAATCAATTCAGCATTTCTTCCCACTGAGCCAAGATGAAGCCTCTAAATCCTTCCCAACACAGCATTACAGGGAGCCATTACCAATCAACCAGAGTTGGCACATGAAGCAAAATCTATTTTAGGTCCCTTACTCAGGAGCTTAGGAGATAGAGAATAAGAATGGGAATTGGACAAATCAGTAAACTTATATAAAAAGATTTCAAAAATGATATACTTTATTGCACAGAAGAAACCAAGGTCTAGAGATGTTAAATTGGTATCAAGTCACAGAACCAATTCTCTGCAGAATGTGTGTGGAATCTTCCTACTTGTTCTCCCTTATCCAAAATGTCCTTTCTACCAAACTATGTGGTCTTTCTCAGCATCAAAGTCAAATTCCTTGGGAATTTAAGAAAATGAACAGTTATCTGATGGGTTAGACTCCGGCAAAAAGAGGAAGAAAGGGCACCAGTCATGTAAAAGTTTTTTGCTTTTGGTTTTTGTAAAATATTCTTTTGCTCCTTTGTCACCATCAACAATTCATTGCTCAGGGAGGCAATGTACAGAGAAATGGTCCTTACCAGCAGATGATAATTACAATGTGCTGAGCCCAAGAAATGATCCATCCTAGCCCCATGGTTCATGTGATTTTAATATCTACCCCACACCTAATCAGGGCCTTCTCAGGATTTCCAGAGTACTAGACGTGTCTGGTGTTTCCCATAAATATTGATTGCTTAATATTCCCAAGCAATAAAAACTAACCAATAAAAATCACATCTGAAAAATTAAAAGTGATGGGTGGAATGGGGAATCTCTCCTCCTTGTCAAATTTCAATTCAAAATTAAATTGGGGCCTTCAGCACTAAGACAGGGCCCCCTGACCCCTGAGTAATTACTTTCCAACATCATTTTCTTTAATTTGTAGGAGATATTTCTATTCTAGGAATTGCTGGAAAGGCCCACTTTATGAAGATGAGGCCATATCTTAAAGAAAGCCTGTTTGTTTCTTCCTCCTGTTTCAGGCACAGCCCTGCTTCTGGTGAGGTGTGCTGCTGCACGCTGCTAGTGCTCCCCCTCAGCACTCTCATGGCTGTAATTACACCAGCAAACTCCACATTCATTGAGACTAATGACACAGTTGCAAGGTAGAACCTCTGCAAGGCTTCTGGAATCAGCCCAGGGGGCAGGCAAAGTCTGAGCAAGCAATTCCTTACATCGCTCCCTCACTCCCTGAAAGGTGGGCTCTCAATATTTAGAAAACACATTCTGTGAAGAAGGGAAAACAATCCAAGGTGAAAGCATACACAAAAACATAAGGTATAAAATGACACAGCATTTTCAGGGAGAGTTTTATTCATTCATTCATTCATTAGTTCTTTCCTTTGCTCCACAAACGTTTATTGAGTACCCACTGGATGCCAGGCACCCTGTTGGATGTTGAGGATAAAAGAGTAAGTAATGGTTGAAAGCATACACAAAAACATAAGGTATAAAATGACACAGCATTTTCAGGGAGAGTTTTATTCATTCATTCATTCATTAGTTCTTTCCTTTCTCCACAAACGTTTACTGAGTACCCACTGGATGCCAGGCACCCTGTTGGATGTTGAGGATAAAAGAGTAAGTAATGGTCCCTGCCCTCAGGGAGCCCACAGAATGTGGAAGGAGGGGAGCACAAAAGCAGAAAATCACCTTACAATGTACAAAGTACAATGAGCACAATGACCCAGCCACTCACAGGGGCTCTAAGAGCAAATGGCAAGGGAATGGAGGTCAGGGGGAGAGTGTCTGTCCAGTTCCAAGAGGAGAGGGAGCAAGGCCAGATGTGCTGAGAACAGCAGCACTTGCTGAGTGATTAGAAGTGGCAGGCAGGTGATGAGAGGGAGGGGTCACGAACAGGTCTGGTTTAGGACTGCGGTTCCATTAACTGAGATCCTGAATGCAGGGAGAGTGAGTGGGCTGCAGGGAGCTGGGGATGGGTTGAATTTTGGGCACGGTGAGTTTGAGATACCTGAGACATCCTATCGGAAGAGGGCTGATTTTCTGGAGGGCAGAGACCACACATAACTCATTTCTGAGTTTTTGTGCTGAGTATATAGGAGGTTCTTTTAAAACGCTGAATGAGAAGTACGTGTGCAATGCTTCTCCTGTATTGTCATTTAATTCGCACAACAACTCTATTAAAAAGGCCTACTATCACCCCATTTTATAAACAGGTACAAGCTTTCAAAAGCTTTATGGCATAAGACAGGAGCTAGGACAAGTTCACAGATAAAAATGGCTCAAAAAAAGAGGCAGAGCACAGGAAAAGGTGCTCAACATCACTAGTCGTCAGGAAAATGCAAATTAAAACCACAATAAGATACCACTGGAATTGTTATAAATCCACAAGAATTGTTATAATCCAAAGGACTAACAATAGTAAGTATTGCTGAGGATGTCAATAAACAAAACCCTCAAACCCTCATACATTGCTGGTAGGAATGTAAAGTTGCACAGCCACTATGGAAAACAGTTTAGCAGTTTATTTAAAAAGTTAAATATACATTTCCCATTTGCCCCAGAAATTTCACTCCTAGATTTCTACCTAAGAGAAATTAAAATAGGTTCATACAACTCATGTATGTGAACATTCATAGCAGCATTATTCATAATAGCCAAAAGTTGGAAACAATCCAAATATCCATCAAGTACTGCACAGATAAACAAAATGTGGCATATTCCTATGATGTAATATTATTCAGCAATAAAAAGGAATGGAGTACCAATACATCCTAAAATGTCGGTGAACCTCAAAAACATTATGCTAAGGAAAGAAGCCAGACACAAAAGACCTCAAATAGTATAATTTCACTTGTATGAAATTTCCAGAAAAGGCAAATCTGTAGAGAGGAAAAGTACATGAGTGGTTGCTCAGGGGTGGGGAGGTGGGATGAAGGGTTTCTGAAAGTGGAACTTTGGGGAGTGAAGGAATTGTTCTAGACTAAATTATGGTGATGGTTGCACAATGGTTAAATAGTAAAGTATGTAAACTATACCTCAATAAAACTTAAAAAAAAAAATGGCAGAGAGAACTGGGTGATTTAGAAGAGGGAGAGGTCCCAGCCAGGCAGAGTCAAAAGGGCATGCATTTGTGCTGGACCTTGAAGATGAGGGAGGAAGGTAACGGGTTGAGGAGGCACAAAAAAAATTCCAGGCAAAGGAAGAAGTGTAGGCTAAGCATGAAAGTGAGAAAGTGCCAGGCATATTTGGGCAATATCCAGGCATCCATTTTGGCTGGATACTTGGATGGAGAAAAGTAGATGAAAAGGCTGAAAAATTTTACTGTGGCCAAACCAGATCACAGAAGCTGAGGACAGTCAGGCTAATGCATTTGTGACTGAACTTGGTAAGCAGTGGGGAGCCACTGAACATTCCAGAGTGGGGGAGTGTCCTGGCAAAGATGAACAAGGCAGCAGCAAGGAGTGTGTGTTGGAAGGGCAGGACATCAAGGGCAGAGCATCAAATAAAATGTTCACAGAACTAGTGGTAGTGAATGCGGGCCAGACTATGATCACTTGCTTATGTCGATAATGTGAAGGGACAGAGAGACTTATTGTACCAGATAGAAAAGAAAATAATAGACACTACTTATTTGGCATTTTCTATGACCCGAACAGTGTTATTAAAAATCACTGCTCTAAAGAAAAGAGAGTTAAGAGCCTGATATATCCAGAATGAGCCAAATAGACTGATGATCATCTTCAGGTTTGCTCCAAAGAAAAGAAATAAAGATGAGGGAGGTCATAAAATGCTTATCTAAGTTGTGTACGGGAACCACGGATATGGAAGCTTATAACTGAATAAGAAATGGTGACACTTCACAGAAGGATGGTAAATGAGATAAACAACAAGACCAGTTTACACGGCTCTGGCCCAGGAGTGCCTGGAACTGCTGGTGCTTTCTTTTTACCGCGTCTTTAAACGTATATAATATACATCAGGAAAGCATGCGTAGACATGCGTAGACAGAACTGAATGGGTAAAAGAAGATTGCTACACTGGGCTACTTCTGGAGAACTACTGATAGAACTACTTCCCCAGCTACTGACAGAACAGTACTTAGTTTCTTCTGTGTCCTTATGTTCTGTATCCATGAAGCCGGATTACAGTATATTGTCATTCAACATCCCCAAACCTGGCTCGCACCGCACCAATTTAAAGCAGAGATCTCAGCCTGGCTTTCTGAAAAGTGAATCCGGCTATTTGGGGATCATATAGTATTTATAAACTTTTTATTAATTAGTTGCCAACACTTAAATATCAAGAAATTTCACACAAAGTATAGAAATTTTTAGCTTCTCTGGACAAATTGGGAATTCCAGCAACTATATGGCCCAATCCTGCACAGCATCAATCAGTCAGAGTTGAGCAGCACCCGTCCTCTTTAAACATTGGAGTTCTTCTTCTTGGTACACAGCATCTATTCATTTATTCACTCACTCATTCGAAGAGTATTTACTAAGTACCCTGGAGTTCCTGCTTGGTACACAGCATCTATTCATTTATTCACTCACTCATTCGAAGAGTATTTACTAAGTACCTACTACATGCCAGGTGCTATTGTAGGACCAGGAGACACAGCAATGAACAAAACAGACCAAGTGTTTACTTTCTTGGAGCTCATATTCTCACGAGGAGAGCTGGACCATAAAATAAAGTGACACATATTTCAGGTTGTAAGTATTAAGAGAAATAAAGGAATAGGGTGTAGAGATTGAAAGAGGATGGTATTGTAGGCAGGGTGGTCAGGGAGGGGAGCCTCTCTGATTAAGTGATAACCTGAGTTAAGGTGTGATTAAAATGAGAATGAGATAGAAGGAACAGCAAAGGTAATCATGTTTCACCTGTGCAGGCGCACCTACACGAACGAGCAAGGAGGAGAGGGCATTTTAGGCTTGGAAATAGTTTGCATTTTACTCTGAGTTAGATGAGAAATAGCTGGCAGGTTTGAGAAGCGGAGTGACATGGTTGGACATACTCATTTCTGTTGGTGACTGGCCCCCGTAAGCTTTGAGTATTTGGTGCTTTAAAGCTAGATGGGTAGAGGTTAAAAGGTCAGAGATGAGTTCTGTGTCTGGAGAGGGAAAATAATTAGACTGTGGGGCAGGAGTCTCCTGATCTTGAGAATATAGTGTTTGTGCAGAAGAATAACCCCAAACTTAGCAGTGGCCTTGAATTAACTGGCATCTATGGGTAGAGTTAACACTCAATGAAGCCACTTAGAAAACGAAACTCACAGGACCCTGAGACTGGGTACTGCTTGACTCTAGGCCAGAAGCAAAGGTTCCCCGTGGACAGGCAATGCATCTGGAACATTTTGCCTTGTCCACTTACATAATCTCTGTCGTTACCAGTGATATTCCAGCCCTGCTGTACACTCAATTTACCAGATGTGTCTTAAGGCTTGTTTTATTTCAGCAACTTGAGTTAACCCTCTTGTTCTCCCAACTCAGACAGGAAAAATATGATCCTTGTATTCCAAAACAAAGCAACAATCGGCGCTGGGTGTTCAGCAAGATCAGATCCTCCAGAAAACCTATTTCCAGACACTGAAGATTTTGAGACATTTGACAAGAGGAAGGGCTCTACTTACAATCAGAAGGTGATCCCGGCCCATGGTGATGACCGTCCGGTTCACCGTGCGAAGCAGCTGGACCATGATCTCTTGGATGTGGTGGTAGGTGAAGGCCTGTAACACAGTCAGAGATATCTGTGTGACAACCAGGACCCTGTATCAGCACAATCTTCCCAAAGACACAGACAACAGTGGTCAGACATGGTAATCTCCGACACCATCACCACCACCACCTCCACCACCAACAGTGCCTTGACAACCAGGACCCTGTATCAGCACAATCTTCCCAAAGACACAGACAATAGTGGTCAGACATGGTAATCTCCGACACCATCACCACCACCACCTCCACCACCAACAGTGCCATCATCGTCATCACCATCAGTACTATTGTCATATTTTCATCACCGTCACCAGGTGGCATTAGGCATTCTACTAGTCATCTCAAATATAAGTTAGTGATTATGAGCTTAGTTAGGCTTTGGAATCAGGAACTTTTCATTTAGAACACTGGCTCTGACAAGAATCAGTTGTACTACACTGGTTAAGTTATATAACTTCACTAACCCTTGGTTTCTCCATCTGCCTAACAGTCAGGATCTAACTTGGAATAAGGAGGGGATTTAAGGCAGGGAACTGGTTACGTGGGTGATGGAGAGGCCAGGGCATCAAGCAAGGTAACCTAGAGATCAGCAACAGCAGGAAGCCACTACCACCCCTAGGCTGGAGGGACAAACAGGAGGCAGTGTTTCTGGAGCACAGGAACTGCGGTTTTGTAATGCAAACTGTAACCACAGGGGTGCTTATGCAGTAGAAACTGCATTATCAACCTTGAGTGGAAATCCATGGTGTCAGGTTGTAACATTTATAGGGTTCTGCCCACTTTAAATTCAGGTCCCTGAACTTTCTGTAGGACTTGCTGATGCTTTTGAGCTTTTGCTGTGCTAGGCAAGGGTTCTATGCATATTCACCTATATCCTCAGATCATTTGACCAGCATAGTCTCTGGGCACAGAGTTTTATCCACACATACCTGTGAGGGCGGTCATGGCCAAGCGACCTTGGGATATCTCTGTAATTATTGGCTGAAGGTGAACCTCTCTCCTGACTTTCTTCTCCTTTTCTTCTACAAGACTTTTTGCTGATTTATAATCGCCTATGTCTTATATTAGGTGAATGTGATGTGCATGGTTATAACCACAACAGCAGGTAACATTTTTGAGTGCTTACTAAATGCCTGGCACCCTGCTAAGCACTTTACCTTGTCTCACATCAACATGAACGTTATTATAATCTCTGTAGTTCAGATGAGGAAACTGAAGCCCAGAGAGGTTAAGGAACTTGTCCAGGGTCACACAGCTAGGAAGTCAAGGAAAAGGATTCAAATCCAGCAGTCTGGCTCCAGAGTCTGCTTCTTGCCCAAACTCATCCAGGCAGACTGGAACACAATGACAGATCTCTGGTTGCTATTTCAGGGCTTCATCAGCCTCCCTCCATCTGTCAAGATGGATAGACCTTGCCTTCAACTGGGCCAACTTCAAACTCCTTTAGTGCCTTCTGATCTTTTCTTTCCCTTTTAAAAAATCTTTAGGGCTACGTATTCATTACTCCCTTATCTTTTCTGTATTTCTTTGCAATTTCATCAAATTTATATAACAGTCTCCATTTGATGCTACTTTTTCCCCCAGGATTACATTTCTTCCCTTTCAATAGAGATATTAAACCCCCCTTTGCTCTTGACCTCCTGCCCCTTACTTCTTTTAAATAGTAATTTCTTCTTAGTCCAAAGAGCAGCAATTAGATGCTCAGGAAGTTTGGTATTTAAAAGTGGAAAACTGTCCAATTTAATTCATTTTACTCTGAAAGCTCCCAATACGGGAGACTGTGTAGAAGAGTGTTTTGATATAAGACGGACTTGAGTTTGAATCCCAACTCTGCTACTTTGAGCTGGGTGACTTTGGGCAAATTACTTTTCCACTCTGAGTTTCAGTTTACTTATTTATAAAATAGAGCAAACAATAGAAACCCCAGGGATATTGGTGTGAGGAATAAATAAGGTAACACAGGTAAAGCCCTCAGTAGTAAGGGTTGGCCTACAGTAAGCCTGCAGTAAGTGGTGGCTGCCACCCTATTCCCCTTAGTCTACATCAGCATTCTGGCTGGACTTGCAGATTCCCAGCACGTAGTAGAAAGTGCAGTACAAGGCAAGGCTTAATCTAAGCTCTGGGTGATATCGAAATGTCATCCAAAGAATGTATAGTATATATGCAAATGGAAAACTTTCAAGATGATAAACCTGTGCTAAGCAATAAAAGTGCAGCCACAAATCACCCACTGTTAATTGCTCCAGTGCCAGGCAAGTGGAGGGAAACTCTAGGAAAGTGTCTTCCGGGCTCGCACTAAACGGTGGCTTGTAATTGAAATGACAAAATCAGTCTTCCTATTATAGCTCTGGCAAAGAAATTAATCCATCCAACCTAAACACACTGCAAATTGTAGTGATTTTTTTTTCTTTTAATAATTATAGGCTATGGTATCTGGAAGGGACTTTAAATGAAGTCTTATGCATAAGCCCACAACATTACACAGTAGAAGGAGAGCCGAAAGAGAATGAGGATGGAGGCAGGGCGGTGGGTCGAGCGAGCCAAGCCCTATCTTCTTGGCTTATCCTAGGCTCCATACCAGCCCTAGGACTTTGTAGAATGCAACTCAAAACCACTGATCTCCTGCAGTATTTCCAGCATAACAGAGCATACTATACGTGAGAAGATTTTAAGTAATAATAGGCAGATTATTTCATAGCGCTGAATCAAACCATGTGAAGGGTGTGCCGTTTTTCCTTTTTCTTTCAATCCTTCTGATGATACCAAGTAGAAAAATCTTCCTTTGGTGCTAATATGTCTTTAACTCCTCTCTAGTTTTTGCAAACCCTGCCTTCCCCCCCCCCCCCCCCCCCCT